>NC_041214.2:80918024-80985893 GCF_002837175.3 Physeter macrocephalus | reverse complement strand
CGCCACAACTACTGAGCCTGTGCTCTAGAGTCTGCAAGCCACAACTACTGAGCCCACACGCCACAACTACTGAAGCCCGCACACCTAGAGCCCATGCTCCGCAACAAGAGAAGTCAATGCAATGAGAAGACCGAAGACCGTGCACCTCAACGAAGAGTAGCCCCTGTCTGCCGCAACTAGAGAAAGCCCGTGGTCAGCAACAAAGACACAACCCAGCCAAAAATAAATAAATAAATAAATAAATAAATAAATTGGTGGCCCAATTCCTGGAAATCCCCGCCCCTTCCTGAAATAGCTGGAATACTTCTCAAACTCATTAGCCTATTAAATTACCCACCCCTATAAAAACTGACAACCCCATACCCTAGTGCCTTTCTCACCTTCTGAGATGGCCCACACTCTGTCTTTGGAGTGTTTCTCTCTAAATAAATCCATTTCTTACCTATCACTTTGTCTCTCACTGAATTCTTTCTGTGATGAGACATCAGGAACCTGAGCTTCACTAAGTCCTGAAACCAGGTGTGTGATCTCAGTTGGAAGACACTGGGTTTTGGCTGGGTTTGAGTCCTGGCCGTGTGGGTTCAAGTCCCAGTCAGGGTTTTGGCTGGGTTTGAGTCCCAGCCTTGTGGGTTCAAGTCCCAATCTGGGTTTAGGCTGGGTTCGAGTCCCAGCATGTGGGTTCAAGTCCCAATCTGAGGTGCATATGTATTCTCTAGAATCTCACACACAGGGCACATTGTAACAAATGACAAATATTAAATCCAACCCCTCTCCCTCATCCCTCCTGGTACCTGCCCAGAGTCATGGTCTAAGATAACATGACCAGTCTTCCAGAGAGACGATCAACTGTGTTGTTTTTCTAGCCGAGATGAAGGATTCTTGCATTCACTCACTCACTGGATAACACTTGATCGTAAGTCCCAGGTGTTGCCAATGGCTGCTGGGGAGGAGAAATGAAGAAGATATGGAGCCCACTGTGAAGAGCTGTATGTTTGACAGGAGCAGATCAAACACACTTAGGAAAAATTACAATGCAATGGGACAATCCAGTGTGTGCCTCTTTCAGAAGATAGAGAAATTATTTTCATATCAGTGGAGGAGACTTGGAGGGAATGAGCAACAGGGAAGAGATTCCTTGAGAGGATGCTGGCAGGACAGGTAAAATCTGCATTCATGGAGGTGGGCCTGGGAAAGTATTTTGAGAAGAGGGAACTAGATGAGAAAAAGTCCTGAGGCAGGAAGTGCAGGAAGCTCTGTGTGTGTGTGTGTGTGTGTGTGTGTGTGGTGGTGATGGTGGAGGGTTGGAGGTACAGTCTACAGTTGGAAAAAGCTGATCATGGAACCAGGGAGGGACAGCTGAAGAGTTTGGACTTGATGTGGTTGATATCATGGAACCTTTACAAGTTCAGAGTATAACGTGGCACGCTATGCTCTGGGAAGATGAATTTGGTCAACAGGTTGAAAGTAGCCTCTAACTGAAGAGAGTGTTGGAGAGCATAAAGTCTGAGAACCTAATTGTGTGCCTAAAGAAACTGAGACCAAAGAGGAAGTGACTTGCCATGAGGTTACAAAGCAGTTTTAGGACAAGGAAAGGACTACAAACCTTCCTCTCCTTTGCCTCCCCATGTCCATCCTGCTTCTGTTTCCAAGTGGCCAGGCCCTGTTGATTCTTCCTCTCCCTTCCCACTGGTCTGCTTACATCCAGTCTTCATCTCTTGAGGAAGTTATCCGATTTTATTTAAATGCCCAGGCCTTTTACCTTCTGCATCTTCCTCTGCCTTTGACCAGGAACAAGAAGGAAAAAAACAGAACACAACAGTTGAATGCCTACATTGACAACGGCAGGCACTTTGTTAGAGACTCAGACACAAATTGCACTCTCAGCCCAGTAGCTGAGAAAGACAAGGTGACCAATGACATCATACAGAGTCACAGGGACTGAGGGTAAGCACAGAGTGACGGAAGCACTCTGTAGGGGCAATGCATCCACTGAAGGTGGTGGGAGGGGCAAAAAGGCCTCTTAGAGGACGTTTTGTATATATATATACATATCACTGCCGTGGCCTCTCCCGTTGCGGAGCACAGGCTCCGGACGCGCGGGCTCAGTGGCCATGGCTCACGGGCCCAGGCGCTCCGCGGCATGTGGGATCCTCCCAGACCGGGGCATGAACCCGCGTCCCCTGCATCGGCAGGCGGACTCCCAATCACTGCGCCACCAGGGAAGCCCAGGACGTGATATTTAAGGCGAGTCTGAAGAAGCTAGGTAAGGGTTGCCAGGTGTACGGAGAAGAAAGAGAGCTCCCGGGAGAAAGAAGAACACGTATAAAGGCAGAGAAGCAGGGTCAGTTAAGGTGTTTGAGAAACCACCAGGCCTCCAATTGGCTGGAGGGTTCAGGACTGGCAGACATGAGGCTGAAGAGCTATGCAAACTACACTGAGGAGTTTGGCTTGATGGGTTTTAAGCTGGGGAGAAGCCACATAGGGTTGGTATTTACCTTCCATCTTCAATGTCCCTGTTCTTATTTTTCCTCCAGTAGCCTCTTCATATCTTTTCCTCTTGGTCAGCCATGGCAGATTATGAGTTCTGCACATTGGAATGTTCAATCTGAGACCAGATGGCCACTCAGCAGTGGGTAAGGGAAGAGTCAGGCTGCCTGGGCTCAGTGGGGCATCTCAGTTTAACCGGGTACTAGCTCTGTGTTAAGAGCATGCTACTTAACCTCCTTGGGCTAGAGAAAATAATAATGCCAACCTCAGAAGGGTTTTCTGAGGGTTAAGTGAAATGCAGATAAAAATCCTTAGACTATTGCCAGGCATATATGAGGACAGAGAAAGGACTGACAAGAGCTACACAAAGGCCTTGGGGAAAGCGATTGTCATGGATGCAAGCAAATGGTGGGAACACAGCCTAGCGTTCAGTCTTCGGTGTCATCACTGGCAATCCTCCAATCACATGCCCTCCGCCCCACCTGAAATTCCGTGCTTCTTTTAGTCTCTGAATTGGTAAACCTGTATTTCTCTAGCACTGAGTCTGCAGATTTACACAGCCTTCCCTTCTTTCCCAAGTCCCTGCACTCAGCAGGTTTTAATAGGGTTGTTGAGAAAAGTGTGAATACAAAAGAAACCAGATCAGCAAATGAGAAGGCTTTTGATTTGGGTTTGCACTGATGACAACACTGCATGCGGTTCGCCAAGCATCCAATTTATGACTTTGCCTCTTACACTCCTGGTGAGTGCCACCTGAGTAGAAATTATCTTTTGTGATTAACTTTATATAATGCTTGTGCTAACTCTAGGCCCACCTGAGCAATTCATAAATATTTCAGGAGGAGAGACACAGTGATCTTCCCCAACACACTCATACGACAGTTTCAACATAATTAGGAGCATTTCTGGATCTAACACTGCACTCTTACAATGTGTATGATGAAGGAAATGAATGCTAATTATACATTATTAAATCTTATTAATCCTCATTAGAACCCTATTATTCTTTATAAGTGGGTTACTGGGGAAGAAAAAAAAAGCAGCACTGGTCAAGTCCCATTATGTCCAATGGGGAATGGGTGAATCTATTCTTAGTTTGTGTGATACCCGGAGTTTTTCATGTTAAACAGTAGCACTCAGAACGTGGGTTTGCTGAAATGTTGAGAACAGAGTAAGTGAATTGTGGTGTAATAGAATGATCTTTTTAAAGCCCCAGAATAAAATCTCTTTAAGAGCTCATGTTTCCTATTTCAAACTACATTAGTTGCAAAGACAAAAATACTTCATTATTGCACAGAATAGGTACCCTTGACCTTACCTCTACTACTATTTTCATATTTTTGTATGAGTAGATGAGAAACTGAGAGCAAGAGAGATGGAGTAATTTGGACTCAAGAATGTCTGGATTCAAAGACTTCGCACTAAGAAGATGCTCGATAAATGGTAAGTGCAGAAATGCGTTTCCGCGTTTGTTTAATTCTTGGTCAAAAAGAATCCCACCAAATCCCAAAAGAACCAAGTTTTGGAGGTTTCATGAATTACTAACTCACGGTGTACTCTCAACATTCATTAACAGAAATTAGGAGGTCAGGGCCTCCTTGCTGGGTGGAAAAATCATGGGATTAGTCAGGTGACCTGGCTGGGGGGAGGTGGGTTCAGGTGCTTGCTCTGTTGCTTATTTTGTGTTGGGTAAGTCATTTTACCTGACTTTTTACCTCAAATGTAAACGATGGACTATAATTTGTCCTAACAAGAAGATCTAACAAACCAGTGAGAAAGTGTTTTTATGATGTGCTGAGGTGAGGACATCAGTAGGATAGAAATACAAGGAAACAGTCTCCAGCCTTGGAGTGCCTTCCAGGCAATGGCTGCTGCACATTTTGACCCCCTGACACAGTAATTGGTGGGTCCCCTGGTTGCTCACATTTACAACCGTCTGAGGAAAAAAAGTCCCACTCAAACCTTCCAAGAACAGGCTTGCCTTTCATCCAGTTCGCAGATATTTTTTGAAGCTGTAAGCACAGAATAAGCTTTCTGGGCTTCCGGCAGGGCTGTGAAGTGAACTCCAGGGTTTCGTTTATTTGAGCACCGGATAGAGGGAGTTGCCTTGAAGCCACTGATTGGCATGGCTATCCAGGGCTCACTGGCAATTAGAACCTTCCAGGAACTGACTCCCTCCGGGGCCCAGGGAAGCTCTGAATCTCTTCCCAGGGTGGTCCTCGTTGCCCGCTGACATCTAGCCTGTTTCACCGCTCCGCGGGAAGGAGCGAGTCAGGGCTCTGCCTGGAGACAGAACACAGATGGGAGGCCGAGCATCCGGGTCCCGCGCCTGGATCTGTGGCGGGCATGACCTTGTAGGAGTCATTTCTCTTCCGAGAGCTCCAGTTTTCCCATGTGTGAAGTGGACGGGTTGGAAGTTGGTCTGGGCCAGCTCTGAACCTCGCTGGGAACCCGGGGCGGGGCTCACGAGGGAGATCTCGGAAGGGAATTCCACGGCAGGATCTCGTCTGCTCAGATTCAGCCCCCTAATCTGGCGCCCAAACAGTGGACGCAGGTTCCCCCATTTGTTCGGCAGCCCCTCGCCCCGGCCGCTTCCTCCTTCTGCGTCTCCTTCCTCTTCCTCCAGTGCAGGCAAAACCTCCACAGCTCCCTTTCCCTTCCTCCTTTGCAGTCTCCCCGCATCCCCGCGTCTTCCCTTCCTCCCAGGAAATCAACTGTCGTCAGCGCGCCCACCTTGGGGCAAGGCCACGGCCCGCGGCAGGCGCCCCCTCCCCCGGCGGCGAGCGCGGCGCGGCGGCCCCGCGGGCACCCGCCTTCCCATACCTTACATGGACAAATGCGTGCAGGCAAAGTCAGGAATTCAGGCCCCTGACGTCAGCCTCCAGCTCTCAGGGCACCGCACGGGAGACCGAGGGGAGGGGGTGGGGAAGGTGGGGAGGAAGGAGGGGGAAAGGCACCAACCAGCAGCCGCTCCAGCCCTGCCGAAGTTTCACTTTTTGTCTGTGGGTTCGCTCCCGGGCCCCGCGCGAGCTTTCCTGGGATAAGTAGCTTTAGCGAGCGGGGGAGAGCCAGGCGCTGCAAGGTAAGGGCTGGCTGCGCGGCCGGGGGCGCGGGGCGCGGTGCGGGGCGCGGGGCCGGGCCTGGGGACAATGGGAGGGGGAGTGCCTGGGCACCTCCTCCTTCTCCGCTGCCTCCGCCTCCAGCCGCCGCCGCCGCCGCCGCTGCCCCGGCCGCCTCCTCCCCGAGGTATTTGTTGCAAATCTTCCTTCCTTCCCCCCACTCTCCGCCCGCGGGCGCCTCGGGAACCCCCAGCCCTCCCCGAGCGCGAGCGCCTCCGGGGTGGCAGGAGCGCGGGGCGCAGGGCGCCGAGCGCGCGCCCGGGCCGGGCCGCAGGGCCCGCGGTGCGGAAGTGCCGGCCGCAGCGCGATTATGGGGTGCACGCGTGGGGGAGGGGGACCCCGAGTTTTTCGGGAAGCGTCGACCGGGGGCTGGGCGCGGGTGGAGGCCTTCCCTGCGCGCCCCCTGCCCGGGCTTTTCAGGGCTCCCAGGGGGCGGGGCCACACCCAGCAGCTCCGAGCTTTCGCGGAATCACAGTTGTCACAGTGGAAGGGGCCTAGGAGCCCTCACATCAAGTTCCCCCATTTTCCAGCTGGGGCAACTGAGGCCCAGAGAGGAGGAGAGCCTCCCCAAAGTCGCTCACTAGAGGCTGAGCCATAATGAAAATAAATGGCTCCCGACTCCTAGTTCCTTTTCTCCAAGCAGTTTTCCAGCGCCCACTGTGAGCCCGCGCTGTGCCGGGTTGTTGGGTCAGATGCATTTAGGGCCCTGACTCTGCCCTCAGGGAGCGCACAGTCAACCCAAGGAGCCAAAGGTGACCCAAGGTAGAAGGTGCTAAGTGCTGGGGAAAAGGCAAGGGTAAAATTTCAAGGGGTTCGGAGAAGAGTTTGGTTTCCTTGTCCCTCAGGAAGCATCAGAGGCTTTTGAAGGATGGGGTGTTTTCTGAAGCCAGCCAGGCACAAGGAGTGAGGCCTTGTGCGGGAGGCAACCGCAGAGCAGAGAAGACTCAAGAAAATGTGGAGACTGGGGATGGAGCTGTAACTGTTACTGTGCTGGGAGCACGGGGTTGGGAGGGTTGGGAGGCGTGGGTACAGGAGATGAGATAATCAGTGGAATTGGGCCTGAGGGGTGTCTTTGGGACTTTGAGGTGCTGGGGGAGCTGAAAGAGCTTTGTGGCTTCCCTGCCCTTCCCAGTGATCCCATGTCTGCTCGCCCTCAACACAAAATGCAAAAATTTAGGTTCACGTTTGAGCTGCTTTTCTAGGACCAGACTCGCTTAACCTCGTGTCCAATCCCGTCTCTCTTTCCACCTCCTCCCCCTTTTCTAGTGCTTGCTTACCAATAAAACTCATTCTCACGAAGGTGTTAGTGACTTGGCAATGGCTTACCTCCCCCAGCACGAGAGCATTTTAAGAAAGGCTTTAAGCGGAAGGAGAGAAAGCAGCTACATTCTCCTCTCTCCTGCATCCTCACCCTCCCTGCCCTTACAGACAGTGAAACATAAATAAAAGCCCAGAGAAGATGGGTGCCAGTTCCAAAGCCTACAGTGAATAATGGTAGCTGGTGGGAGGCCAGAACTTCCAGTAGGGTTCTCTGTACCTCATGACCAGCCTTCTTCCTTTCAGGGTCTGCCTGCACCAGGCTCAATCAAAAGGAAGAATGTGTATCTTTTTTTTTTTTTAATCTCAGTACAAGAATACACTTTTTATTTTTATTTTTTTAATATACAGCAGGTTCTTATTAGTCATCCATTTTATACACATCAGTGTATACATGTCAGTCCCAATCGCCCAATTCATCACCCTCCCCACCCCCCCCTGCAGCTTTCCCCCCTTGGTGTTCATACCTTTGTTCTCTACATCTGTGTCTCAATTTCTCCCCTGCAAACCGGTTCACCTGTACCATTTTTCTAGGTTCCACATATATGCGTTAATATATGGTATTGGTTTTTCTCTTTCTGACTTACTTCACTCTGTGTGACAGTCTCTAGGTGCAAGAATGTGTATCTTGCATTTACTTTTTGCAAGGCAGTCCCCCAACACCAACACCCAGGCCTTCAGAGTCTAGAGTGTAGACTCTAGATGCGAGATAGGTGGCCGGGGTTAGCTGTCTGAATGGTGGGGGTGCACGCCTGGGGCCTTTGGGTCAGGCAGCTGCCCAGGGTCATGCTCCTTGTAAGCAGTGGGCAGGCGTAGAGCCGGCTGTGGGGATTGACAGGAGGAGGAGATACAGCTGTGGAGCTGCTTACTGTGATTGGGACTGACTGAGTAGGACCCTTCTTTGAGTGACATATGCCAGTGGACAGTCAGTTCCAGGCAGTGGGAGATGGGAAAGGAGGCTTCATCATGAAGGTCCTTAAAAATGCCAGGTATGGATAGGACTTGAAGTGATCATTCGAGGGTTTTGAGCAGGCTGGGACATGAGTGAGAGGAGAGGAACTGGCATTGGGAGGGCTGCTGCCTATTCCAGTGAGAGAGGCCATGATCTGGCCTAAGAATATTATCGGTGGGGTGTCGCTCATTTACCCCACGTATATTACTGAGCATCTGTTATGTGCCATTGGCAAAAAGATGAAAATTTTACGGCGGGTTGCTTATTTTATTGAGGCATATAAATTGTACATTGTATGTGTTGAGGCATATTAAAAAGTACACTTTTTCACATTTTAATATCACTGAAATTGGGTTTCTTATAATCACAGATGTGTCATAGCTGAGCAGCTCTTCATTCTAAGTTGATAATGGTACATCTTAACCTTGATGGTTAAGAGTTGATAAAATTTGTTGATCATACCCTTTATGAATGTATAGTGCTTTGCACTTTATAAAAGTTTTCCAGCAGATATTCCATTTGAATCTCAAAAATCCCCTGAGAATTGGGCCTAGTGATCCTGTCATCTCGATTTTACCTCTTGCCCAAGGTCACAGAGCTAATTAGAAATGTGCTCAAAATGACAGCCTAGAACTTTGACTCTTGATGTTAATATGTGACTTTACCCTGCTGTGGAACTAGCGTGGGTTAATTAGGAATGGGAAGAGTCAAAGTGAATTTGATTTCAGAGCTATGGCTGAAGATGCTGGAATGATGGTGTTTTTTTTGGGGGGGTGGGGTGGTTTGGCCAAGGGCAGAATGTAACTCATGAGGAGTGGGAGGATCCCTTAGCCCAGAGATGTGCTGCATTAAATAGAAAATGGGCAGGGAGATAGAAGATGCCAGGTAACATAATAAAACCAGAGGATGGAGCACGCTGCTGTTTTTCCACAGAAAGGAGAGGAGCCGTGGATGAAGCACACGGGTTCTGGAGCCTCACTTCTGTGAAGCAGGAACTGCCTAGCCCTGGGAGTACAGAGATGAGGAGGACACGGTCCCTGTTCTTGGCGAGCACCTGTGTGTGTGTGTGTGCGCGTGGTGCTGTTCGAGGGCTATGTTTCTGGGGCACTGACGTGGTTCCACCTCAGGGAAGCTACAAGAGGGAGCAGTGTCTGAAGAGAATCTTTAGGGTTATATAGGAATCGCCCAAGTGGAAGAAGAACAGGTAAGGGCTGAACCTGTTAGGCATATGCAGACAAATGTAGGGAAGGAGCATGGTGGTTGAGGCTGGGTTTTGCATGGCCAGCATGAACAGGGTGGTGGGAAATGGTAAAAGGGAAGACTTTCATTCTTTGCTAAATAGATTTAAATTTATCTTGTGGGCTCTAGGGGCCATTACAGACTTCTCTAGAGATTTGCACGAAAACAAGGCTGGGCAAGGGCTCTGGAAGCATCTGTGGGATTAGGTATTGGGATGCTAACGGCAGGAAGAAGAGTTACATATTTAGTTAGTGGTTGAGTGGAGCTGAGACTTTGACCCTGGGCAGTTATTAGGAGTCCTAGCTCAGCGTGTGCATTGCTGGGTGGGGACTTTTCCTGGATAATGGCATTGGAAGGCAGCACCCAGCTGGAAGAAATCGAGGCGAGGAAAGGGGAGGTAAAGTTGTGATGCATGCAGGAAGCTTATCTGGGTGGAAATCCATGGGCTTGAAGGTGTGTGCGAATCGTGACGTGGGAGTCTGCTCTAGATGGCTTGGATGCGTGGAGGAAATGGCAGTGCCTTCTTAATGCGAGTCATAGAAATGGGGACGGACACTGAGGCATTGATGAGGACCTCACCTCTCCTGACTTTCTACAGATAGGGTGGGTGGCTGGCCGGGGGGGTTAATGGGATTCATGCTTGGAAGCAGGTAAACCACAAAACTGAGGCTAGAAAATGTTTATCTTTCGATCCTTCTTTCTTAATAATAATAACATAATTTAAAAAATTTGAGTACTTACCGTGTGCTTATATAATTCTCATCCTGATTCATTAAAGTAGGTTTTATGATTATCAATTTCATTTTGCAGATGAGAAAATGAGTTTGGTTAAATAAGGTTACACGACTACTAAGTGAAATGGCCGAGTTTAGAACCTTTCCCTGATCTTCACCGCTCTTTCTGTGCCCACAGAAGGAAAAGTGAAAATTGTCGATGAAAATTAATCAGTCGATTTAAAAGAGAACTGGAAAATTTTATTCAATCCAAATTTGAGCATTATAACCCCGGGAAGAGCATCTCAGAACGCTCTGAGAACTCTTCCTCCTGTTAGAAGTCAAGGCACGGTTATATAAGTTTTTTGAGACAGAGGGCTGTGTGTCACATTATGTATTGATATTATCAACAGTTTACTTAATGCAGATCTAAGCATCATCCTGGTGGGTCATGTGACCCCTACAACATCAAGAAGGAATGTTATTAAGGCGTGGTCTGGTTGATGCTAGGAGCATGTTGCTTTTGAAGGTTGAGCAGGTATTCCTGCCGCTGGGGGGGGAGGTCTGGTCGAATCGGAATGCAGATACGCACGATGCGCGTTGTGGGGAGGAGAGAGGGGGCCAAAGGGCAGGGAAGCATTTTTATGTTTAAATTTTCTTGCCTTGCCATAAAATATGAATTTTATTTCACAAAGTCACCACTGTCTTTCAATGTTCTTCCTCAGAATTTAACTCAGTACCCATTCCTTGGGCCCCAGCAGGACCATAATCCAGGGTTTCCCTGGGCAAGCAGGCTTTTCACTTCCAGACTGGTGCTGCTTCAGCCCCGTCTCTCTTGAGATGCTGCCATTCCCTCTACCCTTTGGGTGTCTTCTCTCTGCAAAGCTAACTGGAGAGGACAGAGCTTCTCTGGAAAACATCTGCTTCCTCCCCCCGACATTGCCTTCTCCCCAGTCTCTTGGAGTAATAAGGATTTGAGGTACCCCACAGAGAGGCAGTTGGGGAAATAGGATAACAAAGTAGGGGAGTGATGGAGGGTCTTGATCTCAGTCATTGCCCTTGATCTATGGCTCCTGGGACAATGTTCTCTGGAGTGGAGCCAGATAGCTCCTGTTGGATCCCGCCCTTCCCTAGGTCACGCAGACCTCTTCCTCCAAGAAGGGTTCCTGGCTCAGGACTCTGAGGGATCAACTAAGGTCCTTTCTGTGACCTACCCACCTCAGGTGGGTTATTTGCATTTTGATAACTTACAGGTAAGATATTTTCGGGGGCGAGAAGACAGATCCTAGGAATGGCACCCAGCAAAGTAAATAAGACCTTGGCTTTCTCTTCTTTGAATACCTCTCATCTCCGGTACCTTGAAGATGTTCAGTAACTGCTTGTTTACTCATTTAGAATGAGTAACGTTTACTGATACAATGTAAGCACGGATCACGCTTGACCACATATATTTGCTTGACTTTGTTCTCCCCTCCACTTTATTTATTTATTTATTTTTTTTGCGGTACGCGGGCCTCTCACTGCTGTGGCCTCTCCCGTTGTGGAGCACAGGCTCCGGACGCGCAGGCTCAGCGGCCATGGCTCACGGGTCCAGCCGCTCCGTGCGTGGGATCTTCCCGGACCAGGGCACAAACCCGTGTCCCCTACATCGGCAGGCGGACTCTCAACCACTGCGCCACCAGGGAAGCCCTCCCCTCCACTTTAAAATAAGCGGCAGGAGTTTCGCAAGGATGCCTGCTTTGTTAAGGGCCATGTTCCCCAGTCCAGAGGAGTGCCTGGTACAGCGTAGGCACCCTGGAACTGTTTGTTAGGTGAAGAAAGGGGTTGGCTTAGTTTACTGCAACCACAAGATAGCAATGATGGGGGAAAGGAACTTTTTACTGACCTAGAAGTTTGGGCCTGTGGGGTCCCAGGACTGGGTTGCGTCCCCACGATGCTGTGAAGCCGCCACAGGTGGTACTCGGCAGTCCCACCATCAGGGTCAAGATTAGGGGGCGGGAATGTAGAACTGAGTGTCTAAACTAACTAGCCATCCCAAGAGTAAGTGTGATTCAAACTGCGATTTCCCTTCTCCCTCACAGCCAGGTGGTCGTGTTGTCTTTGAACATTCCGCTGTTTTCATGTCCATGCCTTTGCTTTCGCTGTTTTCTCTACCTGGAGTTCCAGGCCTCTCTGCGTGTTGTAAACCTATGATTTTTTAAGTTCAAGGCGAAAACCCACCTTGTGCCATGAAGCCATTCCCAGACTCTTAGCCCCCCTTATACCCCACTTATATGTGTGATCACGTGCATCTCTGTCTCTTGTGTTCAGTTCAGCACATCATTCTGGTCCTGAGTGATTACCCCATGCCAGACAGAAATGCTGGAAACTGATCTTACAAAGACAGCTAAGGCTCTATCTTCAAGGATCTTCATTCCAGCCTAGGAGACAGACTGAAATAGAACATGGGAAGGCCCTACTAGAGTGATGAACAAAGAAAGAATGGGAGCAGTGAGAAATGGCTGACTGACTACCTGGAAGAACAGGAAAAAACGCTCATGGAGAAGAAGACATTGGGTTGGGTTTTGAAGGGTGGGTAGGGGTTCTTATGGTGGACAGAGATGGAAGAGCTTTCTGGGCAGAGAGACCTTGATATACAGGCACAGGCCTGAGGCCTAAGAGTGTTTGGGGTGTGTGTTTGGAGATCACTGAGAAAGACGGGGCTGGCCAGGGAGGATTAGAGGGTAAAGGGCTGGCAGCTTGAGCTAAGGGTGATGGCAGCGGTGGTGGTCGGTAGGGAGCAGGAGGGCTTTTGTTACTTTTTGAGCGAAGGAGGGTGTCGTTGGGTCTGTGTTTCAGAGAACTCTGGTGGTAGAGTGATAGCAGTTCTGGGACAGAGGCGGGGACACCGCTTAGCAGGCTGCTGAAATGTTCCAGGTCAGGAAACACCGGCCTGCACCAGGTCAGCAGAGTAGAGAGGGGAAAGAGTTGTTTACTGTTAGAATCTTATCAGGCAGCTTAGTTCCTACGCTTGTCCTTCCAATTATTTGCCAGCTTATCAGCCTTGACTGGAAAAACTATTTTATGCGCACCAAAGCTTGTAGGCAGTGGAAGCAGCAGGCTGGCAGCCAGTTCATGCCTTAGAATTGTGGGCTGGGGCCTTGGTGGCCAGAGCGATCTGATTCCTCCTTTTGCTGGTGAGGAAACTGAGGCCCCAGGGAAAGGACAGCAGTGCTCAGTCACACCCTTGTTCGCTGAGCTGGAGTTGGGTGTGGCCCTTACTCCCTTTCCTGCCCTGTTTCAAGGGTGTTTTTGATTCTCTCTCTGCTGAGCCTGGCTGGACACATTCCTTCCCCACCCCACCCCCAGGGGCTTTGCTTGGGAGAATTTGGGAGGGACTATAACTTGGAGATCGTTGTTACTGGGCTTGAACCTTGCTCTTTGCACTTTGAAAACGAAGTGATTAAGAAGGTTCAGTTTCAGTCTGCGAGTGCTTTGGGGGTTTCTTTCTTTTTCTGCTATTTATTCCTGTCGCTTGTTTGCCGGAACCAAGCTTCTGCATGATAACTTTAAGGTTCCTTGCCTGTGGCGGCCCCCACCCTCATTCCCCTTTTATTTTTGCTTGCCTAAAGGTTTTCAGGCTGCCAGCATTAGATCCCTTACGGGGTAGATCCTGCTGTTTTTTCTTTACGTCTTAAACCTGCCCATCACAACCCATCTCATAGAACCCATTAGCGTTTCGTAGCCTTTGTAGCACTTTTTATGTGGCGAATGCATTCTACAGTTGTTTTTTATTACTTAGCTCACAATTGCCATCCAAGAGATGGGTCGGCAGGATCAATCTTGTAAAAGTTCTGGGGTGAAGGAACTTCCCCTGTGGTGCTTAAGTGGTAGAGTGAGAATCAGACTCCCAGCTCTAAAGCTCCTGTCTTGCTCCTTCCTTCACTTCTGCTGGTGAGCAGGAGATAATTGATGTGAAGGTCCTTCGCAAGCCCTTTACGCGGGTGAGAAAGTGTTATTATTTCATGGTGTGCTAATTGGTAGCATTAGCTGCCCCTGTCTGTGACTTTGGAAGGCACCTGAGAATCTGGTTGGAGACCCCAGAGTCCTGAGGATATGGGCTTCAGATGCTATCATTTCAGCAGTACCATCACCAACTTGGTTTTTGGTATAAGAAAACAGAGACCTGTGTTTGAGCCACACATTAGCCCTGTGATCTTAAGCAAGTTCCAGAACATTCCTGAGCCTCAGTTACCTTCGATTATCGATCATATGATCTATCCCAATGCATCTGTGAGAACCAGACATTTCCCTGACAGTGCTTTATTCATGGTCGTATAGTGTGTAACGTGGCCGTGCAGTGGGTACACGTGGCTAATTCTTGGTGCCCAGCAAGGTGTCTAGCCCACAGGAATGGCACCTTGTCCTTCTAGAGGAGATTGTGGGATTTAGACCCAGGCAGCTCCAAGTTCAAGTCTTAGCCGTGAGACTTAACGGAGGGTGCTCCCTGGGGTGGTCACGGGCGATCTGGTGTACTGACTTACTCATTTTTAGACTTCTTATTCATGAGGGCATCACTGTTGACAACAGTCACTTTGCGAAGTGGGGCGAGTGCCACAGATGTTCACAGGCATTTCCAGGCTGTGCAGAGGGATGGTTTGTCACCAGTGAATGGCTGTCCAGTGTTTCTTCTCTGTTGTGATCCTCCAACCCTCTCTCACTGTCGCGGCCTCTCCCGTTGCGGAGCACAGGCTCCGGACGCGCAGGCTCAGCGGCCATGGCTCACGGGCCCAGCCGCTCCGCGGCACGTGGGATCTTCCCGGACCGGGGCACGAACCCGTGGCGGGCCTCTCACTGTCGCGGCCTCTCCCGTTGCGGAGCACAGGCTCCGGACGCGCAGGCTCAGCGGCCATGGCTCACGGGCCCAGCCGCTCCGCGGCACGTGGGATCTTCCCGGACCGGGGCACGAACCCGTGTGCCCTGCATCGGCAGGCGTACTCTCAACCACTGCGGCACCAGGGAAGCCTGGTTTTTTAATTTTTAAAATTTATTTTTATTTGAGAAAAATCGGCTGACATCTTTATTGCTTTGGGGAAGGGGGTCACTCAGGAGCTCTTGGTGGGCAGGTCTGCTTCCTCTTCACCGTCACAGGCTTCTTTCTGGCAGCGCAGGATGGCGCTGGCTCTGCAGGGGGCGGCCAGGCGCCAATCCGTGTGGTGCTTGCTCTTTTGGATCATGTGCCGGATGCTGCTGAGGGTGGCCCGCACATAGGTGGCCGGCTTTCGCGGGCTGGATCATCGCTTCATCGCTACCACGACCCCTTTGCTATCTGCTGCCGGCTTTACACCCACAGTCTTGCGGTGAATGAGCCCGTTGTGGCGGAAGGAGTCGCGGGCCTTTAGGTTACTGGGTTTGGTGCTGTTCAGTCTACTTGTTCCTCTTGATCAAGAAGCTGGAGCAGTTCCGGACGACCAGCCACTGCAGGCGCGCAGACGTGGCGGCAGCTCCTCTGGTTGCGGAGGCTGGAAAGAGGCAGGCGGGGGGCGGGGCCTCTCGGGGGTTTGGTTTGCGCTGTGTTTGCGCTCTGCTTCTAGTGCAGTCGTTGCTTCTTTCCCGGCCTCCCATCGAAGCCCCCTGTAGTTCCCATGGAAAGCTGGTGCTGAGGGGTTGTTCCAGGCCTTCCTCAGAAACTTGTATGGGAACCTTTCACGGGGCAGGTAAGCAAGAGGGTCAGGACAGGGCAGAGTTGTTTCAGTGTCCTTCAAGAAGTGTGCTTTGGCCTCATTCCATCCCCACAATGGGCAGTTTTTTCCGCTACAGCCGTGGTCGGCATTCCTTAGTCACTCAGGCCATCAACCAGCAGCTTCAGAGAAGATGGCCGTGGGCATGTGTAGTGCGAATTCCTTGGCATTTTCAGGAGACCGCTTTTTGGGCTGTCTTTAATGTTAGTGTCGGTTTCCTTGTCTGTAAAAATGGCTGTAGCAACAGTACTTGATGCAGAGGTAGAGGGACCATACTTTCTGGTTTTGCCAGGACAGCCCTGGTTTATGCCTGTGGCCTGGTGTAGTATATAGAGCGCCCCCTTCCACTCTCAGAGGTATTCTGATTGGGGGTCACCCTACTTGTTAGTACTGAGTGAGCTTGTGTAGGTCAGGGGTCCCCAATACCCGGGCCGTGGACCGGTATCGGTCAGCCGCCTCTTAGGTACGGGGCCCACAGCGGCAGGCCAGGGAGTGAAGCTTCACCTCCCTCTCCCCATTGCTCACGTTACCGCCTGCACCCCCCCCACCCCCCACCCGTCCGTGGAAAAATTGTCTTCCGGGAAACCAGTCCCTGGTGCCAAAAAGGTTGGGGACCGCTGGTATAAGTAATATGTATAAGACCAGAACTAAAGTAAAATGTCAACAAATGTCTACTGTTTTTGTCAGAGGAGATGCTAGGTGCTCAAGAAATGTTTGTTCAGTGAACTACTTTTATAAAGGTAAAGTTTGAGGATGTTGGAAGGGAATGTCTAGCTTGTAGGCAGTTAGAGTTTATTAGGTTGATAAAAATGTGTTAGCACCTGTTTAGAATATAAAAAAAATGCCAGGAGAGTGGTACGGATGGAGGGCTTATTGAGCTCTCTGGAACGTGTGCGGAAGCTTATTGGAAGGGCTGGGCCTTGGATTAAACATGGAAGGACAGGAAGGCTTAGTTAGTCCAGGATGTGATGGGGCAGCTAAATTGCTCTGGCTACTTATAGTTAAGAAATAAGATTGAATCTCTGTCCATGTGTGTATTTTATGTATTTATTTCTTGCCACACCACGCATGGGATCTTAGTTCCCCAACCAGGGATTGAACCTGGGCCCTCTGCAGTGGAAGCGCAGAGTCCTATCTACTGGACCACCAGGGAACTCCCCATGTGTGTAATTTAGCTGGGTTTTAAAATCTATTATTTTCTAGCCCATGGTCCATCTTGATAAAGATCTTTAACTGTAACTGTGGGAGCTTAATGTGGTACCAAGTTCTGTGCCAAGAGGTCACCAGAGTAACTTATACTTATTCTTTTAATGAGTTTCCAAAGACTATGGTTCTTGTTTAGTTCCCAGGAAGAAAAAAAAAAAACCAGAAATAAAAACAACTTAGTTGGCACCTAGAGCTTCTGTCTTGTTTGATATGAAAATGAATCATTTTCAGGAACTGGAGGAAGGAGTTGCTTCCCAGAGGGCAGGGTGTGCCCTGACTTCATGGGAAAGGCAAACTCTGAAGTGACCTGGAGGGTAAGCGGCACCTTTTCTTAGAATGAGGTGAAAGGCAGGTCAGCTTTCCTGTAGTCTGGTTGTTTCCAAACTGGACTTCTCTTCTTGGCTGCAGCAGCTTCACTTCATAGGAAACTATGAGTGTTCCAGTAATGACAGCTGGACAGGACCCTCCAGATACATCTGTCCATCGATCTGATGTGTTTGTGTGTTCATTCATTCCACACCAGGTGCTAGGTGTACCTGTGAATGAATGAGTGAAACTCTAGTCTGGGCTTGGGGGATGGAAACATGAATGCTGTGCCATCCCTGCCTCCAGAGGTCATTTAAATAATCAAGAGAGGATGTAGGGCTTCCCTGTTGGCGCAGTGGTTGAGAGTCCGCCTGCCGATGCGGGGGACACGGGTTCGTGCCCCGGTCTGGGAAGATCCCACATGCCGCGGAGCGGCTGGGCCCGTGAGCCATGGCCGCTGAGCCTGCGCTCCGCAACGGGAGAGGTCACAGCAGTGAGAGGCCCGCATACCGCAAAAAAAAAAAAAAAAAAGAGAGGATGTAAAAGTATATGGAAAAAATATCTGGTGACTCTAATTGAATGGCGACTAACTCTAGGGACCTTGGGGAAACTTCACAGATAAAAAGACTCTCATTTGATTGGGCCTTGAAGGATGAGTGGGGATTTGTCTAGTGGGCTAGAGGAGGAGGGGGGTCATTGAGAAAGGGAAATAACACGAACAGGTGAGAAAGTGAATGGCACCTTGGAAAACTGGAGTCACTGGGGTTGGGCTGCGGAGTAGAGAGGCATGGAAATGAGGGTGCAGGGGTGGGCTGGGAGGCGGATTGACAAAGGTCTTGATTGCTGACTGAGGACGTGAGACTGCGCTGTGAAAGGAGCGTCACGTAGGGAAGGGAGATGATTGGATCTGTGCTTTAGAAAAGTGATGGGTTATGGATGGTTGGAGGGGCCTGATACTGGAGATGGTGAGATGTGCTGCTGTAGTCCAGGCACCAGATAAATGGAAGATGAAATGAAGTTGAGGCATTGGCTATGAGGGACAGTTCACAGGTGGAATAGAGGTCACCCAATCTCCTCATTTAAACAAGAGGAAGCCCAGGCCCTGAGCAGGTAACACATACAGAGTCCACAGCCCTGGTTCCATCATAACCCCCAGGTGATCCATCCTCTGCCCTGGGTAACAGGTGCCTAGTTGCTGAGATAGCCGTTTGTCAAGAGGAAGATCTCCACCACTTTTTATCTTTTAAGAATTCCATGGAATCTCTTAACTCTGAATGAAATTGGCTCTTTCTAGAGTTATGGAATCTGTGATCACTGGAGATATTCAAGCAGTGGCTGATTGGGATGTTACATTGAAAACTCAGGCAATGGTTGAAGACTTGGTCTAGAATATCTTTGAGGTCTATTAACCCTGACTCTTTTTTTTTAAATTCCTTCCTTCCTACCTCCTTCCCTCCTTCCCTTTTTTCCTTCCTTGGAGAAGATACTTGTAACAGTCTTACCTGGGGTTCCTCTCTCCATTTGGTTCCTCAGGATGATTTTAGCCAAATTGGACAAAAGGCAGAGAGAGTTAAAAATGGATGATTAGGCACTAAGAATGGTGGGCCATATAGTTCATGCAGAGTCGTGAGGGAATAACCATTTGGGGGCCAGTAAGTTAATACTCACCAGGGAGACCTTTGTGACCTAGGCCAGCCTGCATGATCCTGATCAAAATGGAATCCACCATACAGTTAATGATGCTTTCGACCAATTGCCATTTTTATAGTGCTTTACAGTTAATCATGTGTTTTCCTACAAATTACAGGTAAATCCTCACAATAGTCCTGTGAGCAGTTATTATTATTGTTCAAGTTTTACCATCAAGAACGTGAGGCTGAGAAAGATTAAATGACTTGCTCAGGGCCCCAGCTAGCCGGATGTTGAACCAGGACTTCAACTTGAGGTTTTTATTTGCACAATTTTAGATTCCTCCTATTCCCAGCCTGCACAGATCCCCGAGACAGCCTCTAGCTTTATTCCTATTGATAACCTTAAATCCATTGTGCATCCTGATATAAGGTAAGGATTTAATCAGTGCTTGCTGAATGAACATGTGAATGAATAATATAAATGAAGTAATAAATGACAACTTGAGTTTTAAGAATATCTTTAGTAATAAAAAAAACCTAATTGAGCTCCTCTAAACATTAATTAATCTGTTATCAAAAGACAATGAGAAAGAACTCATTTAGAATACATTTACTCAACTTCATTAAAAAAAAAAAAAAACACACCAGGAAAGCTCCCACCAAAACTCTTTTACCTGAATACCTCTCTCTGATCTTTTAGGGGACCATAACCCTGATCTTAACCCCCCCGAAAGGGCATGTCCACTTCTCTATTTGTGTACAATGTTTCCTTCCACTTATATTATTACAAGAAAAGCTCTTTCTTCTTTTGGCCTGGTCTTTATCTTTTTTATAAATGTATTTAATTTAATTTATTTATTTATTTTTGGCTGCGTTAGGTCTTCTTTGCTGCGCTCAGGCTTTTCTCTGGTTGCGGCGAGGGGGGGCTACTCTTTGTTGCCGTGAGAGGGGGCTACTCTTAGTTGCGGTGCGCAGGCTTCTCATTGCGGTGGCTTCTCTTGTTGAGGAGCTCGGGCTCTAGGCTCGCGGGCTTCAGTAGTTGTGCGGCACGCGGGCTTAGTTGCTCCGAGGCATGTGGGATCTTCCCGGACCAGGGCTCGAACCCCTGTCCCCTACATTGGCAGGCGGATTCTTAACCACTGCGCCACCAGGGAAGCCCTATATTTATCTTTTATATAACTAAAGATTTGTTGAAATTGACATTACCCATGTGGACACTAGAATAGTTTTTAGTTTTTAAAGAAATTTAATACAATTCAGTATGTTAAAACATGCCTTGTAAACATCAGTGGACAAATAAATAGCTTTTACTTCTAAATTATTTCCTGAAGACAATGATTTCTTTGGCACTTCAACTTTCCCGCACATTGGTTACCATTTTGTCCCTTGTGTTTTGTGGTTATGTGACTATGTATCTTATCTCCTCAGGGATGTAGGAGAAAATGCATGTATGGCTGGCGAGTCAGACAGGTTTGGGTTCAAATCACAGCACTGTATCTTGATAGTTATATAATCATACTGGTTACTTAGCCTCTCTGAACCTCCAGCTGCTCGTCTGTGAAAGAGGTTAATAGTGCCTTCCATGTAATGTCATTGTGGAAGGAATTCTGTGGTCAGGGTAGGAAAGCACTGAAGCCTGCCATGTGATCTGCTGAAAAATGCTATCTTTTCCCTCTTTTCTCTCTTGTCACCCACCAAATGATAAGACAGCCAAGATCCTTTCCCTTTGTATTTCCCCATAGAGTATGACCCATAGCAGGTAGACCTTAAATACACGTATATCAGCTGGCTAAATAAGTTTTAAGTTCTTTCAAAGGAGAATTATAGGCACAAAATACTGAATAGTTCTATTACTTTTCATGCTGGTTGCTATTCAGCCTCCAGAAAGACTGTATTAATTTGCAGAGTCATTAGCATTGGGTGAATCTACTGGTTTCTCCATGTCTTCCCTAAAATTTAATTTTATAACTTTACATTTGTCTCTGCTAAATTAATATGTAGGAAATCATATTTCATTATTGTTTCAATTTGTATTCCTTTACTGAAAAAATATCCTGAGAAGTGGTTTAGAGTTTGTGTGTCCCCTTGTGTGAATTCTCAAATGGCAATATTTAAAAATGGTCTGAGCTGGAGAAGGTTCATATGAAAGGGCTAAAAATGTTTAGTGTTTTGAGTTGCCTAAACTTTAGTTTATGTATTCATTCATTCAGTCACTCAGTGTTTATTGAGCACCTGCTATGTGCCAGGCACTCTTCCAGGGGCTATGCAAACCACAAAGAAAAAAATAAGTGAGTAAAGTCAGTGATCTCCATTCCAGCCTCCTCGTGTAATATGTGTGGTGGCTGAGATCTAGAAAAAAGAGATTAATTACCAAAGTCATTCAGCTTGTTCAGTAGCAGAGCCAACCATTTATTTGAACAGTAATTGTGATTTCGTATGTTTTGTATCGGTAGCCTTTTAAGCCTTGGAAATATCCTGGAAATTGCAGAATTGTGATATCTAGACAACACCTCCAAACTGTATCTACATTGAGAAAGCAGAGGCCTGATTTTTGATTTAGAAAATATGATCACCTGGTTCTTCAGTCTCATATATAACTCCTTCCTAGAGCTCTTTGCCTTTACATTTACATTCATTCTTAAATGAGCACACTTATTATTATTTATTTTTTAAAGATTTTTCTCGATGTGAACCATTTTTAAAGTCTTTATTGAATTTGTTACAATATTGCTTTTGTTTTATGTTTTGGTTTATTGGCCGTGAGGCATGTGAGATCTTAGTTCCCCGACTAGGGATCGAACCTGCACCCCCTGCATTGGAAGGCAAAGTCTTAACCACTGGACCACCAGGGAAGTCCCCAGCACACTTATTATTAAAATAGGACTAGAAAACAAAATTACCCCATCTAAGCCGTTTAGACCAACTGTGAACCTTTTTGGACATGTTTTTGGTAAATGGGAAGAAGGTGACATATTTCTCTATCAAATAAAGTAGTCAATTTAGTTTTAATAAGGCAGTTATCTTCAGGTAATAAAAATTCAACTAACTTGCCATAACTATCTTGTTTAAAGTCAATTAAGAGCCTCATATACCTTACTTGCTGGGTAAAATTTAATAGAACTTCAGTTAAGCATTTATTGCTTATTAAATTCAAAATTAAGTTAATCACCACAGTTGGTAACAACCACTGAGTATTAATTAACATTCAGCAAACTATCTTATGAAGTCTAAATTAGATACAGACAGGTCTTATTTATCCCCATCAGTTTGCAAACACCATTTCCCCACCTCCCACCCCAAAGGGCCTTTGGTTTTCCCATGGCTTTCCTCTTCTGATTTGTCATCTTCATTTTCATCTGCTTGACACCCAACTTGGGTGAAGGAGGAGGAGAAGAGGTAGGAGTCTATTGTGTTATGGGAACTTCTGGCTTGGGGCACAGCTGAGAAATTTTTCTGTTCCATTCCATTGCATTCCATTTCATTGCATTCCATTCTTCAAGAATTGTTGAACACATTCTCTTGTGTAAGACATTCTTTTGGACACTTAGGAAGATACAGAGGAGGTCATGTTGACATACTTGTTTTTATTTTCTCATCTTAGAAATGAGAGGACTGGATTTAGTGCATTCATTGAACACGTATTTTTTGGTCTACAGCTTGTAAGGCACTCTGCTGGGTGTCAGAGATACCATGATGATTTAGACAAGGTCCTTGCTGTTAAGGAAGACATGTAGTCTAGTATGAGACGAGCAGTAGTGGAAATATTGGATAAGGTGCTCCTGTAGAAGCTCTGAGGTCCCTTATTGTTCTATGAGAAAAGGTCTTGTAGCCAAGAAAGTTTGGCAGGTTAAACAGAATTAAATGGTTATCTTTACTGTGGGACTTTTCTGAATCTTTAGGAAACTAATGTGCATTGTGACTTCCTGAGAGGTTTGTTCTCAAAGTTTTAGATCCTAGACTCTCTGCATCACCAACTTTCACCCCGCCCCCAGACGTTTCTTGGTCTTAGTCTATCAATGTGCTTTGGGAAAAGCCACTGTGAGCCATGGATCCTGTCTCTCAGCATCTCAGCCTAGCAGGGGTACTCAGGCACGCACCCTAGTAACCCATACAGGGTTGGAAGTTCTAATTTGTATGAAAGGTGTGCAGAAAAAAGTGCGTGATTTTAGACATAGGGACTTTTGGCTGGGGTTGAAGGTGTGAAATCAGAGCAAACTTTCCTCATAGAGGAGAGTTGGGCTTGTGAGAGAGACACAGTTTGTGTAAGTGGAGAGGCCCGGAGGATTGCTGAAGAGTCATTGGGAACAGAACAATTGTGAAATTCTGACATGGCATGTTTGGTTGAGACACCCCAGCATATGGATACAACTTAGACCAATTTTTGTTATAGCCTAAATCTGGAGAGGTAAGAGGCGGCAGATTTTTTGGTGCAGAACTGTCTGCTCTTTAGGCCGTGTTCCACCGAGTGACTGCCCATCCGCGGGAGTGATCCCTTCTGTAAGGCATCCTGACACCGTCTGGGGCAGAGCCTCTGCCTTGTGAAGAGGCATCTCTGCTTCTTCATTGACAGCTTGTCTGGCAGGTCCGGTTTCCATTTGCCTCATGACATCCCACACTCTCCACCTATCCTTCCAACCTAGCATCCCTTCTTCTGATGAGTCACCTGTGTCTGCATTTTTCATTCTTATCCATCTGTATCATCCTGTCCATCTGAGGCAAACTACCCTTTATATTCTTCCTGACAAGTCATTTATTTCACTTGAAATAGTGCTACGAATTTTCTCCTCTCCAGGAGCAACCAGCACATGGAACATGCTGGATGAAGTGGAGGATAATCTACAGATCTGCTCCTCCATAGCAGGGGAGATTTGCCCTCAGTTTGGGTTCTTTCAGTACCCACCTTGTTAACCATGTCTGTACGGAAGGGAGCACAGGCAAAGGAATGGGGGAGATCTGGGTTCTATTTCTGGGCACGAGTTTTTCCCCTGTCTGAGCCTCAGTTTATCCATCTGTGAAATGTTAGGTGTAGGCCCAGTGTGCTCTCAGGGTCCTTTCAACTAAACATGTTGAGTGTTAGCATTTGCTAAGCCAAGATTTGCTGGAGTCAGTCTGGGCTGTTTGATGAGACATATTTTGGAGCCTGGAAATGGGCAATGGGCAGAGCTCTATGTCCATACATGGGAGGTGTGGTTCTCCTATGCCCAGCCTCCAGCTGGATTCATTTTCCTTATATTGCCTGTTACTTTTTAGTCATACCTCCTTCTCCACCACCACTCAAGCTTACCTATTCTTTGCCAACACTCTCTCTGCTGTAAATGTTCCTCTCCTGTTGTCCAACTGGATAGCCAGCCCCTCCCTAGATTCCTTTTTCCCTTCTGGCTCTACCCATGGAGGGTGTCCACTCTGGAACCTTCTAAAGACAAATGACCACCATAGTGGGGCAGATCGGGGAATGGCGGTCCTGGCCAGCCGCAGATCTTTTCAGGAGACTATCTGTTCTTCAGAACTGCTTCTCTATTGAACAAATATTCTTCAACGAATGAGACCAGTCTTGCCTAGAGGGAGCCCACAGTGGCAGTGAGAAGCTTTCTGACGTCTCGTTGACACTTGATGGAAACCATAGTGAGTGAGGAACATTATACATTGGAGAGGAAGGTTTTTTGCTTTCTAGAGCTGGGCGATGCACTGTTAGGGCCTCGGCATGGACTCTTAAGCATCTAGGAAAATTAATCACTTGGAAAGCTGAAGCTTGTTTTGCAGACCATGAAAAGGCAGCCTGCGTGTTTCATTTCACCATCTACCTGGACAGACACTTTAGGGATGAAAATGTCAGCAGGCAGCCTGGCAAGTGACACACCAGAGGCCATAACATGGGCTGGTAGTGCAGATCATCAAGAATGATGTGTCAGGGAGCACAAGACACAGCACAGGCCCAGAGATGTCATTCTCATGTGGAGTCGCCATTGGTAATGGCAGTGAGGTTTGGTTCTGCTCCAGGAAAGATTTTCCAAAGTTAGGAATTTACCTTGAGAATCCTTTGGCTTCCTCTTCTTTGTATTAAACATAACCCTCATCTCTTGGTCTTTGTGATTAGTTCTTTGGATTTTCCCAGTTATATAGGCCTACTTGAAAAAAATCCAGAAACATTTTGAAAGCTTTGATCTGTGTAGTGCTTTAAGAGCATGGCCTTTGGAGCTAGGCTGCATCCTGGCTCTACCATTACTACTTTGACTTGTTACTCAGTCTCTTTAGGATTTTGTTGCCTTATCCAAAGAATGGGAATAAGAAAATTACCTATCTCCTTGTTGTGAGGATCAAGTGAGCTATGTTAAGCCTTTAGAACAGAGCCTGACACATGCCAAGTATCCACTAAATATTGGCTGCTGTTATTATGTGTTATCCTTATAAAGTCAGCAAATTGTGATTTGGAAAAGATATTAGAGATGAATGAGGTTTTGTGGGTTCTTTTTTCTTGTTTTTTTATTTTTTGTCTTTTAAAATAAACTTCATTTTGGAATAGTTTTAGGTTTACAGAATAGTTGTAAAGATTGTACAGAGAATTTCCATACACCCCTTACCCAATTTCTCTCATTTTTGACATCTTACATTAGCATGGTACATTTGTCAAAACTAAGAAACTGACATTGGTACATGGCTATTAACTAAACTATAGACTCTATTTAGATTTCACCAGTTTTTCCAGTAATGTCCTCTTTCTTTTTTGCAGGATACAACCCAGGGTACCACATTGCATTTAGTTGATATCTCCCTTGCCTAGAGTGGCTCTAAAACTTTCATTTTTTTTTTAATAGTTAGGGAAGGATTCTTTATAGAAAAGCCTGTTACAACAAGTAATGCTGAAGGAATAAACTGGAGCAGCTGTGGATGAAATGGGGCAGGACGTACCTGCCTTTCTTGCCCTTCCCTGCTTTTTCTATTTGAAGAGGCTCTGGTAAAGTAGGGCTTAAGTGTCAGGGCTTAGGTGTCACCATAATCCAGTCTCCTTGTTTTCATGGGAGGAGACTGAGACCCCTGAATGGGGAGTGATGATGCTGCGTGAAACTGGAAGCCCAGAGAAGGTCAAAAAAGGATCATGGAAATATCCCGATCTTGTCTCTGTTGTTGAATGGATGAGTGAGCAACAGTCAGGGACTCTGGAAGATCTGGGTTTGGATCCAGGCTCTTCCACTATATGCCTCAGTTGTTCTTATCTGTAAAGTGTGTTTGGTGGTCAATGATACCTCACAGTACTTAATACTCACAAAGTACCACCATTTACCTTGTGAAAGTTACATGAGCCAAGATGCTTACTTTTAGTATAGCCTGAAATGTAGTAGGTTCTCAGTAAATGTTTGAAAAAAAGAAGCTTTGAAAATTAGGAAACTTTATCATTAGAACTGATTTCAAGAAGATGCGGACAAATTGATACAAAACCAAAACTAGTCATTCATAAGGAAATCTGTGACACTTAGAAATGGATCCAGTGTTTGAGTTGCTGATAAGTGGGGTATATACTGTCTGCTTTTATTCTTGGAGACTTTTATCATATAATACAACATTATGTTGCAGTCTGACTTTCACACAAATTGGATCCCAAAAGTTCTTATAGGAATTAAAAATACAAACTCGTGGGCAGTATGTGTTTTATAAATTACAGAAAACAGTAGGGTAACGACATGGCATAGTAAGTACAGTTAAGCCTGCGGCAGGCACTGGTACCCAGGATGAGGCGAGCAGGTGTCCGGCGTCGTGCTCAGTGCCAGGAGAGATGGAGGGAGGCCATCTCCAGCGGGGAGGCCGGGTGGAGAAGCTGAAGGCAGTCCAGGCAGTGGCAAAATCCTGGAGAAGTAAACCCTTTGTATATCTTTAAAAGATTTTTTAAATTTTAAAGACTTTACTTGTTAAGAGTAGTTTTAGACTCACAGCAAAAGTGAGAGGAAGGAACAGAGATTTCTCACATGCCGCCTGCCCTCCACACACGCAGAGCCTCCCCCATTATCAACATCTCCTACCAGAGTGGTATGTTTGTTACCATTGGTGAACCCACGCTGGTACATCATTATCACCCAGAGTCCATAGTTTACGTTAGGGTTTACTCTCAATGTGGTACGTTCTGTGGGTTTGGACAAATGTATAGTGACATGTATCCATCATTATGTCATACAGATTATTTCACTGCCCTAAAAATCCTGTCATCTGCCTATTCATACCTACCTCTCTCCCCAAAACCTGGCAACCACTGATCTTTTTATTGTCTCCACATATATCCTTTCTATCCAGCCATTTATGGTTGTGTTGAATGGGACCAACTGACCTTTGGAACCTAACCTCCATTACTTTCCCTCACTCTTGCTTCATCATAACGTTTTCTCAGTCTGGATTGCTGTTTTCTGCCATCATCACCTGTTTGAATCCAAATTGATCTTCAAAGCCAGCACTTCCTCCATGAAACAGGCCTTGATTTCCACCCTTTACCCCTAAGCAGGGAATAATCCCTTCCTCTTATGATCTCCCATGGCCCTTTATCTGGACTGCATGCAGGGCACTGAGCGCTTTTTACCTTCTATTGTAGTTATCTGTGTTCCTATCTTGTTTGGGGTCTTTAACTTCTCTAGGACATTCATTCCCGACCCTCTGGAATCTGGCAGACATATAGCAAACACTTGTTGAATGGATGGACGGATGGATGGATGGATGGATGGATGGATGGATGGACAGGTTTGACATTGCCCATACTACTCTTAAACTTAGTTCCTTTAGAGTAGGATTTTAAGTTGCTAATCTCTACATCCCCCCAGTATCAGTACTGAGAAGGTGCACTTTTATTCGTTTGTTCATTCATTCATCATTCCACAATAGACTTTCAGGCACTACTTCAGGGTTGAAGCAGTGAATAGTCCATTTGTTGATAGTCTGCATAGAGAATAGAGTATTCTTTGGGATATGTTTTTATTCTTGTAAGGTTTATCTGGAATTTTTTTTTTTTCTTTTGACACAGAAGGACCAAGCAAATGTTTTGTTTCATCTACATGTGTTATTGGTGTACAAAGCAAATGCTCTCTCATTCCTTCAGCTGGCTTGGTAGTAAAGAGAGATCACTGGGCTTAGAAAGGCACCAGGGTATCTGGCAGTCCCTTACTGATTTCCTTAGGAATAAGTCCCCATCCCAGTTTTTTTAAAGATGGTGCCAGGATGCCACAGTGCTCATGGTTGGGCTTCCTTGCTAATGTCTCTACTCTTATTTTTTTAATATAGTGACAGGATGCATACCGCTGAGGTGGTAAATGGAAAAAGAAGTGCAGTGGAGTTAACTGTCTGTTTCTTGGGGCCTTCTGTATTAGTCACAGGAGGAGGTGTCAGACACGGCCAGATGAGAGAGCCAGCTGACTGAAGTTCACGTCAGATCGAAATCAGAGTGGCAAAATTGGGAGGGCTTTGATGATGCTGAACTGCAGACGCTTAAGGTTCTGAGCGGTTAGGGATGGCAGGATCCGAAGGTCATCTGGTGTCATGGTTCTCAGACTCAAAGGAGCACTGGAGTCATCCTGGAGGGTTTGCTGGACCCCATCCCAGAGCTTCTGATGCAGTAGATCATGAATTTGTACTTCCGACAAGCTCACGGGTTGTGCCAGTAGTGATGAGAACCGCTGACCTAGTCCAACTGCTAGCCTGTTGGTTTTTTATAGATGGGGAAACGAGATGCAGAGGTAGGTGGAAAGGACTTGCCTAGAGTCACACAGCTGTCAGGAGCGAGGCTGGAGTGAAAACCACGAATCCTGGTTTGCAGTCATTTCCGTACCGTCACCAGAGACTGTCCAGGAACAATATTATATTTAGTTCTATTGCAGGGTGATGGTTTGGTTTCACCAGCTTTGCCTGATCTGGTCACAGCTTTATTTTTCATGGCCTTCCATTTAGTTGTCTCCACCTACATATTCTTATTCAGTTAATCCACATTTTTGGCTACTGCTATGCACTGGGGATTGCACTTGAACCCGAGGTGGTGTAGCACTGTGGTAGTCTGAAAGCATGGGCTTCAACTAGTCTGACCTTGAGTAAATTACTTTTTCATTTTCTCATCTGAAAATGAGAACAGTAACACCTCCTAGGACTGTAGGTAGAGTGCTGAGCGTATACCCGGCCTTCACTATGTGAATGGTGGCTTTTGTTGCCATCATTATTACTTAAGATGGTAAGATGTGGTCCCTACCCTCTCATGCATAGGTGGCTTCCTGAACTCTACAATTGAGAGGAAGTGGAAAGTAGTGGAACAAATACATGGCTTGTAATGAGGAGAGCTGAGTTCAAGTCCCAGCTTTGCCACTTACTAGCTGTGTGGTCTTGGGCAAGTCACTTGACCTCTCTGAGCTATAATTTGTAGCAGGTAGACTTAGTTTATATAATAGAAGAGAATAATGAGCAAGGGAAAGGACAGAAATTGGGGAAAGGTGGAAATCTGTCTGCCAGGTGCAAGTTGCGGGTTGATGGGGAATGCTTCTTATTGAGGAGGAGGCCAGAGTAGAAGGAGCTGGGTGACGTGAGGCTTGGTGTTGGAAGGGGCAGCAGGCCTGGGGCTGGTCCAGTGACGGTGGACTGGGCCAGCCAGCCCAGAGAGGGGCTTGCCTGCAGCCCCGAAGAGATGTCCTCACTCCCATGTCAGGGACCCCCACCAGTGGAGAGGCCCCAGGACTGGCAGGGAGGGGGCTGCCAGCATTGGAGCATGGCCAGAGTCATGGCATCTGCTTTGGACGAGGGCCTGAAGATGCACTCATGGTTCTGCACTCTGGACCAGCACAGGATGAAAGACAGTGCAGTGAGCAGAACCCAGGATTGACCTTGGCACCTTGGTTTCTGGGCTTATTTAGCAGCAAATAGATTAGATTAGAGAGGTACTGGATTTTATTGCTCTGCCTTTCATGATTGGTCCAGGAGCTGGGAGAGGCCTGGCTAGAAGTGGGGGTGGTCCTGGGGAAGATAAAGATGAGGGCTCCCACAAGCCTCCATTTCCTTATCTGTAAAAGGGGAGTGATGGTGATTATGCTGATGTCCTCCATTCTGTCTGGATTAAGAATGAAAGTACTTGCCTGTGGGAAGACACTTCATGGTTATGAAATACCAGAGACCTGCGTGGTGGTGTTCGTATTACAGAGGAGCACCAAAGAGCTGCAGAAGCATGAGAGATGGGGAGATGGAGCTGCTACAGGAATCTGGGAAGTCATCGCAGAGGAGGACAGGGATGCTGGGAGGATGGGAGTATGTGTGTGAGGATTGTGTAGGGTTTAAGCATCTACGAGACTATTGCTTGCCCCGGGCTGATTCAGTACACACTCTTTTCTTTTCACGTCCATGGAGCTTTCGGCTCAGGTGGGCCTGGGGGCTCCGATGGGGCGGACACTGCAGCACCCTCGGTTCACACGGGTGAGGAGAGCTAGGCTCTTGTGGTCTCACTTCGACAGGGGTGTCAGGGCGGTGGATGGTGCTCCCAGGGTGTCCAGGCTCTCTTGTGGCTCCATAGCCAGTCTGTGCTTGGAGAGACGTCAGGGATTCCGCTCATTTCACAGATGGGGGAGTGATCCACGATGGGAAGTCTGTCCCCTGTTGAGCGCACCACACGCCCATGGGAAGGGCCTCCGTGCCCCTCACAGCCCCCTCCCCTCATGCTCCTCCTTTCTCTGGCAGGTTCCCCTTGTGCCATACTCCATGTAGGCCGACCCCCCATATCTTGCCTTCTCCACCCATCTCTGTTGGTCTCTCTTCTCTGCTGCCTGGGACTACTCCGAGCTCCTGGCTGCTTGCCTCCCACGTGCTTTTCCAAGGTCTTGGAATCTCTCTTTCTTCAGCTCTTCACTCAGGACAATATGGTGTCATTCTTCCATTGTTTGGCTCCTACCCACTGCATCAAACCGCTCTTCCTTGGTTGGAATTAAACTCTAGGTGATCATTTACCTCTTTGGTTCCCTCAACTATGGGTCACACTGTTGGTGAGGCAGAGTGAGAATCCATCAGGCGTTTTGCTTGGTGTAAAAGGAGAGTCGTAGCTGACGTGTGGAGCAGAGGACACGTGTCGACTCTGTGTCCACTGTCTGCCATTCCCGGGACGGGGTTGAGAAGATGAATAAGGTACCCCTTCGGCCGTCTGCGAGGTTGTGGTTGACACAGGAAACAGACATGCAAACCAGATTGGGGCAGCGGGCGAAGCAGCGCCGGGTGTATGTGTGTATAAGACACAGAGGAAGCGTCCCGGCAGCTGAGTGATGGAGAGAGCCCGTCAGGGTTGCAGATCAGTGGCTCTGCAGACATGCAGAAATGTTTGGCCACCAAAAAAGAGAAAGAGAGACATTGGTGAGCGTTAATGTGGGCCCTACAGAGCCACAGTCCTCCCCATTCCCTGTTAACCTTGGCAGCGTGCTCATCCGAGGACTTTTGAGTTTGCCCTCCTTGAGGGCTGTGCAGAATCTTCCACGGCGGCCTCCTCTTGCATTGCCTCCTTCTCTGGCTCATCCGTGAACTTCTGCCAGGCAGCCCTCTATGCAGCCCTGCGATCTCCTCCCAGGCTCCTGCCCCAGTGCTGCAGCTCATTTCCTGCCTTGGCTCCAGGGCCCCTGGAGGCTGGGAGGGCTGGCCAGACTGATCTCCTTCCCCTGGCTTCCCCTGTGATTCCGGAGCCCCTGCCTTTCTGGGGTGCCCATATCTTGGACACACTTGTTTGCCCAACACATGCTCCGCACTTCTAAATTCCTCCCTTGCTCTCATATTTCCATTTAAAGCCATTAAAGTTGTGAGTAGGTCCTAATGTCTCCCACCAACACCCTTTTGGTTTACTGGAGGCGCTTTTCTCATCCTGCTGGGAAGCCAGTCTTGAATGGGACTTTAGCCCAGCCTCTTCTCTCCTCCAAGATCATGACCTCCTGCTAGAGAAGGGACCAGCCCTTCTTGGCCCTGTCTTACCTCATCCTCCTTGTTCCCCTCGTGTGAGGCTTTCTTCTTCCTCTTCGTCCACTCAGCCTCCTGCCTTGGGTCCGCTGGACAGAATGGCACCTGTTCCTTTGCCTGGCATCTGTGCCTGACACTCAGAAGTAACTTGTGAAGCAACACAGAGGGTTAGTTGGGTCTACTTTTAGGAGGAAGTCAGAATGGCCTCTGACAATGCCTGGGACAATAAGAACGTGTTGGTTTGGTTTCCCAATTTATTTTATTTCTAGGCACAGATACATGCACAGCCTTGTCAGGAGAAAATGAAGGAGAATCATTTTGTGAGTGGAACTGAGTGGAAGACACTCGCCTACCAGTTTTCTCCCTGGTCTGCCTGGTCTTCTGCGATCCCCATCTCTGCTTTAGGGCAGGCATTTCTCCTCCATCTTCCCAGCTGGCCTCTGCCTTCCTGCTCACCATCTCCCATGGCCTGTGGGTAAAATCCTTCCCTGGGCACACCTCTGCTCTGCCATCATCTGACCTTGCCTCGGTTCTAGAAGTGTCTCCTGCCAACCCCTGCCAGTCACATTCTGTGCTTCAGCTACCGCAAGTGTGTTATTGGTCACCCCGTCTCACACGCCTGTGTCTTTGCACGTGCTTTCCTCTTGGCCTTGGGCCCTTTGTTTCTATTTGGTGAACAACTTGCTTATCCCTCAAAAGGTAGTACAGATGTCTCCTTCTCTTGAACCTCCTCTCAATCCCTCAGGAAGAATTGTGAAAGCATAAAACAGGGCCAAATTTTATAAGTATTGCTCTAAGAGCAGTACATGCTCATAATAAAATATTTCAAATATATAGAACCAAATAAAGGAGGAAATGAGACTCACTCATAAATCCATGATTTAGATTCAAGCACCCTTTTGTTTTTAATATTATTGAGTAGTTCTTTTCATTACTTTTTTGTGCATTTGACTGACTTCACGTCTTAACGGTATATACAGTTTTGTATGTTACCATTTCACCAAACAGTAGAGCCTGGGCACCTTTTTATGGCATTAGGAGTTCTTCATACATGTAATTTTTGATGACTGAATATTATTCTATCATAAGCATATACCATAATTGTTAATTTTTTTTTGGTAGCTGACATTTGAATTTCTAATTTTTCATCATTGTAAATAGCACTGTGATGAACATCCTTTTTACCAAATTCTTTATCTGCACCTCTGATTATTTTCCAAGATAGATTACTTGGACATGAGATTGCTTGCCCAAAGTACGAGAACTTTTTTTTCACCCTTAATTTCAAAATAATCCATTGTCACTGAAGAAAATAAGGAACATGTGGAAAAGCACAGAGAAGAAAATAAAAAACTACCTGTAGCCACTTGGCAATAACCAATGTGAAATTTGTGTATCGTATCTGGGCATCTCTCTATCTTTCTAGCCCAGGTATTGGCAAGCATTTTCTGTAAAGAGCTGGATGGTAAATATATCAGGCTTTGTAGGCCTCATACAGTCTATGTCACATCTTCTTCTCCTCCTCCTCCCCCTCCTCTTCCCCCTCCCCCTCCTTCTTTTTCCCTTTAAAAAATATAAAAACCACTGCTGGCTAGAACTCTTACAGTTCTAGCCTCAAAAGTGGGGCCCTGCCATACATACTACTTTGTGTTCTCCTCCACAACGTAACTACCTCCTCACTGCTCCTTACGGTTTTCTGTTTCAGATATTATTAATGGCTTCTTGCTGGAATGCCCGTGACACCTTGGCTCTGCCTCAGACATAGAACTAAAGCATTTTTTATTGCAACTGTTTGCTGAGATGTCTCTTTTCCACATCTTATTCTTTTCTGTCTTGCCGGCCCCAGCACAGGGTGGAGTGGTACTTAGTTGATGCTCAGCAAATTCGTGTGTGAGTTTACCCCTTCCAAATGCCTCTATTCAGAACACTGCTATTCAAGATTTATTTCTCAGGCCAGTCGCATCAGTATTACCTGGGACTTGTTAAAAATGGAGACTCTCAGCCCCACCTCCGAATCTGCATCTTAACAAGTCCCTGCAATGATGTGTGTGTACCATAAGGTTTGAGAAGCATCACTCTAGTGTTCACCTCCGCTCTTCTGGGCATATGTTTATTCACAGGCAGCCCTTCCCTGTAGGAAGGGTAGGAACCTCTTGGGGGTGGACCATGGGTCTGCACTGATTTGGACTGGCTGGGTTGGCCAACACAGTTTGTTTCACAGCTGCCATCTCGCCTACTAGAGCCTGTGTGGCTGCCGTTGCTTTTGGCTGGGGGGTGGATGTGATGGTGGAAGGAGTGAGCCTTTAACTAGTACCTGTTGTGTGCCAGGCCCCGTGCCAAGATCTTTACACACATTTTCCCAAGGATGAGGCGTGATGATCTCAGCCGGAGAGGACATAGGGATCTTTAAGGTCCATGATGTTCTTTTTTTCCCCGTTGAATTCTTTTTTTTTAATTGAAGAATAGTTGATTTACAATATTGTGATAGTTTCAGGTGTAGAGCATAGTGATTCATTATTTTTGCAGATTATATTCCATTAGAGTTTATTACAAGGTAATGGGTACACTTCCCTGTACAGTAAATCCTTATTGTTTATCTATTTTATTTATAGCAGTTTATACCTGTTAATTGCATACCCCTAATTTGTCCTTGCCCACTAAGGCCAGTGATTCTTAATCTTCAGAATCAGCCAGAGAATTTTAAAAATATATACATGCCCAGCTGCCACTTCAGTCCTGAATCAGAATTTCTGAGAGCTAGCCTGGTCCTGAGTACTTAGAGAAAATTCCCTAATTTTTGCCAGGCTTCCCTGGTTAACGAACCAGCAGTCTAAGCCAGTATCCAGTTGTGCAGATGAAGAAAGTGAGCCTCAAAGAGATCACTGAGCCTCCGGGATCACCTAGAGTTTAGTCCGAAGCCAGGACTGGATCCCGTGTCTTCTACCGGAGGACGCAGCTGCTGACGGGTGGGAAGTAAACTGGGTGAAGAGGAGACAGACGTGTCCCAGGGCGGCGAGTGGCTCTGCAGCCTGGCTGTAGAGGACAGACGTGGTCACGTGCTGCTCTTCCCTTTCGTCCCTACCTTTGCCCTCCTTCCTGGTGCCGGCATCTGGGGCTGTGATTGGAGAGGCTTGAGGACCGTCCACGGTTCCAGGTGGCCGAGGCAGCTGCTGAGGCATCTGACGTCCGTCACTCTGTGGAGTGGTGGGTGGACAGCACCCTTCAAGGCAGTAGCTCAAGAATCTGTGTTCCCCCTGACTTTTCACGGCCCTCTCGGTGCCAGGATTTTAATGAGAAGTGTGGTCAGCCCTTGCTTCCAGTCCTGCCAACCAGCGGCAAACAGAACGGGATGTTGGTTGAGGCTTTGCAAAGACCTCCTGTGGAAGGGGGGACGGGCATCACGGAGAGGTCAGGGGTGTGATTAGCACTCTGATTATGCGGCAGGCCGGAATGGGAAACAGGAATAGAACTAATTACCATGATAGCTGCTCTTTATTGAGTGCTCACTGTGCTGGGCGCTCTGCCTGAGTTATATTTCTGTTACTCCTTTAACAGCCACGAGAGGCCTGGGGTTTGATTCCTTCTTCCAAGAGGCAGGCTGGAAGGTGAACCCAGTTCTGCTTGATTTCAAAGTCCACGCTCTTAGTTGTCACGTGACACTGCTTCTGCAGCTGGTCCTGTGCTAACCCCCTCTCACCTGCTGCTCCTAGGGATTTAACCAGGAAGCCTATGGAGATAGATTGAACTCAATATTTAAGAATACATGGTAAAAGGTATCAAAAAATGAGCAAGGAAAGACTTCTAGTCGTTGGAAGTGTTCAAGGAGAGCCTCTTGGCGGGAGACTGTCAGATGGGGATTGGACTGGCCAAGATGTTGTAAATCTAATTGGAGGATCTAGTCATAAAACAATAAAAAGTACATTATGTGAAAATGTATAGATTGATCACTGAGAGGTGGTGAATTTTTGATTTTGTATGGCTTACTTCCAGCTGCGAGAGCTGTGCTGTGGTGGTTTTCTGAGTGCCTCCAATGCACCATGATGGTCAGGCTCTGGGGTGTCCCGGGTGTGAGGACCTGCCCACAGGGAGCTCCCCATCCAGTAGGGGTGGGAGGACACGCTCCCATGAAAAGATAAACTATCCAAGAGCAGATAGTGTGGGGAAAGCGGACAAGCGTGTGCCCCATAGGCTTAGAGGAAGGGGTGGGTTCTATGAGCAGGGAATTGTACTGTTCTATGAACAGTATTGGACTTGAACTGGGCTTATGAGGATGCTTAGACTCCCTAGGATGGAGCTCACTGTATGCTGAGAAGGCAGGTCGGGCCCTGCTGTGGAGGGCCTCCGCTGATAAGAAATTGAAGAATGAGTCTCTTGGGCCTCTTCCGAAAGTTATAAGGATCTGTTAAACTCTTATTTTGCAAAGTAGTGGAGAAAGAGCAGGGGTGTCTTATCTAATTCCATTAGCACTTTGCTGTGTGGCCATTGTGTCTGGAGAGAGCAAAGCCCACCTCTAAGGATGAGCAGGGCTGAGCTCGAAGGAGAGGTCGGGCAGGGACCTGTCAGGGAGAGGGAGCTGTGTAGGTAAAGGTGTGGATGAGACTTGGTTATCTCTGTGACCTTGAGGTGTGTGTAAGGGTCCCACATCTCTTTGCTCTTCTTGATCTTGACCTGGATTCAGTGCCTTGGTGTGTGGCGCCAGAATGAGCTGGGAAATTCCCAGTACTTTGGTCTCCATCTCTCTGTCTGGTATCTTCTAGTAATTGAAAGCTGAAGAAGCTCTTGGAAAAGTTCCTTTTCATCTCTATTTTTTCCCCCTTTTCTTCAGCATGAAATAGATTCCACTATGTATTACTAACCTATCAGGTGCTGTATCTTCCTCCCACCACTTCCAGCTGGGAGAACTGAAGTGTGTTTTAGCATCTGTTAGAGTGGTCCAGGGATGCTGGCTCATGGGAGATGTGCATTGCTGCCCGTGAGGAGGCTGGGAGTCAGGAGTGGGTGGCTTGGTTTCTGCAGTGTCAGTACTTGTTCAATTGTTTGCTTGTCCTTGGCCTCCTATTAGGCTGAATATTTTGAGGGCAGCCTCCCTGTGTTTTCAGCTCTGTATCCAGGCACTTAACACAGCATAGTGCCTACGTGAATTAATTGCTCAGTACATTTTTGCCAGAGGTATGAATGAAGGACTTCCCTAGTCTGCCTTCATATACTTATGCCCAACGTAAGTTACTTCTCACCTCCGGTTGCAGTATAAGACCGTTAAGGAAGGGTGAGGGAATGCCTGGGAAGTCCCCTTAAATTCATAGGCAGGAAAGTTTTGAAGAATTCATGGAAAATTCTCATGGGGGCATCTGGGTAGCAGGTAGCCAGGTGGACACTTGCTAATATGTAGCAAACTTACAAACATGGGCCAAGACTTGCAAGGCACAGCTATATTTAAGTAGCTAATGTCAGTACCAACCTTGGTTCTGACTTCAGGATGCCCAGATAAAGGGCCAGGAGTGTCCATGTGCCTACAAGAAGTGTTGGGGTAAGAGGAACTGATCAGTGGTTGTGATACAGGGAGAACAGTCCTCAGGCTGTATTTTTTTTAGTTGAACACCAAACTCTAGGATGTACAGGATAGCAAAGCAGTGTCCCTAAATCATGGGGTTGCCACATGTAATGGGGAAACTGGTACATCCAGTAGCTGAGTTGTATCTTAAATCTTTGTTTCATGACAAGGTCACGATCCAGTCTTACCTGAAGCCTCCCCTCCCCTGTTCCTCTTCTCTTTCCCAAGCAGAGGAAATTTGGCATCACCCCTGTCAAGTTTATGGGGACAGTTTTGGGTGGATATGCAGGGAAAATTAGCAGATGGACACAGAACTGCAGAAGGCAGGCCTCCCTATGCAGGAGAGACATGTGCCAGGCAGAGCTGCTCTTCCAGGCCACTCACCCTGGAAGCCTGACTGTATTTGGAGGGTCTCAGGTGGACGATGCTGAGATGCGAGACAAGGGCATGAAGCTGGAGCTGCTATCTCCCTTAGGCTCGTGGCGATGGAGCTCAGATTTGTGGGTTTTTGGTGGCTCATGCTGTGTGATCCTTTCCTATGTAAAGCAAGGACCCTGTGGAGTGCCAAACCCTGGGAGATAAAAGCTGAGCCAGGGCCCACGTTTTGAAAGGCTCTAAATGCTGAGATGGTGACAGCTAAGGTGTTGGACGCTATGAGAGGGAGCCCTTTAAACACTGGCACAGGTGCAATGTGAAATTTTGGAAATTCCTAAAAACGGAAATCCATGAGTTTTGCTCTGAGCTCTGAGAAAGGTTCACACATGGTCACTGGCCTATCTCCTTAGCCCCTTTTGCAGAGATGCCTTCTTTTCCTATTTCTTTTGGTGGCACAGGGAGAAAAGGCTTGGGTTTTAGAGCTAGAGAAGCCTGGTTTTGAGTTTGTGCCCACTCTACAGCTCTGTGACCTTGGGAAGGTGGTCTCTCTTCTCTGAGCTCCACATTCTTCTTCTGTAAAACAGGGGGGAAAGCATCTTACCCTGCTGGGTGGTTGCAGGAATGGGAGAGAAAGTCTATCAGGAGTGCTGTGTGCTCTAAATTCTGTTTGTGCTCCCCTGTTGGCTCCCTGAGGTCAAGGTTTGGGTCTGACTCATCCCCACCCTCCCAGTAGCACTGAGCACATGCCTGGTACATAGGGGGTGCCCAGTAAATTGGTCTTAAGTGACCAAAAAAAAGTGATTGGGCGGATGGCTGGCATTCCCCTGGCCTTAGAAACCGGAGAGAAGAAAAAATGGTTTAGGAATGGAGTGTCAGGCCAGCAGGTTCCTATTTCCTCATTTGGGGTGTAGGCTGGGATTGCCCGGAGCCACAGTTCCTTGAGACTTGCCACCTCAGGCCTAAATCTGCTTCCTTTAATTACCTCCTTTCCAGGGAACAGGAGTCCTTGTTGTCTGCCCAGAAGCAGCTAATTATAGCTCCAACCTCCAGGCCCTGGTGTGCTTCTAGGCCACAGGACTGCACAGGCTGAGCTGTCTGTTGATTTTAGGGTTTCCTCAGGGATTCTTTACATTTTCAAGTTTGCTTTGAGGTTTACTTTTTATTTTGAAGCCAGCGAAGAAAATTGAGGGACATAGAGTGTTCAAAATTTTATAGGAAGATGTTAGGAGAGAGTTAAAGAGCTTGGGGAGAGAAGGGGAGAGGGAAGTTTTTAAAAGGGGGCAAAGTGACTTAAAAAGGGGACTGGCTGTACATTTAGTATCTCCACGAGAGTGTCCTTTTGTAATGATTTTCCCGAGAAGTCCCCTCCACATTTGACCTCTGTGACCTCTGAGTTGTGCTATTTGGAGCAATTCCTTTTTCCTTTGAAATATTATTTTTATTATTTTAAAAAATCTTCAGTGTTGTTCAGATAAATACTCATAGTAAAAATGCAATAAAATACTACAGAAACATTTATTAAAAAACCCCAAAAAACCAAGAAAAAGAATTTATTGTCCCATCTCTCCCTACCCCAGTCCCTTCCCCACTTGTAACCATTTTTTGTTTTTAATTCTTCTAGTGGTTATTATCATATCTCTAAAGAGTATGCTTATATCTTTAGTTTTTAAGTTATTAGTTTTAGGTGTTTGACTTTTGTCTTTTGTGATAGGCAAGGACTAACTCATATACACGCTGGCACCTCCCATCCCCCTTCCCAATTTTTGACAGTTGGATCATTTCTTTTACTCTTTCTGGGTTAGTTTCCTTTATAAATTTATATAATGTGCATTCATCTCCATTCCTTGCCATATCAACTTTTGGCAGTATCTTTTTACTCACCATTTTGTAGGATGAAGATGTTGAGGTTTCTCTGTACCTTTCTTCTCCCACTTTTACCCTTAAAATTTGTCAGTTATGTTTTATGTTACCTTTTGCATCTCCAGCTTTTATAACAGATATATGTCTACATGCACTTTTATACAGTTTTGTAGCCATCACTGAGTCTTCTGTGCTGTGTCTGCGGGTTGATGTCAAAAACTGAAAACAATCAACAACATTTACATTATGATTTCTAGGTAAATATTGCTCAATACCGGGCTAAGTCATGTGCTGTGGTTTCATTTCCGTTTCTAGGCTTCTGAGGTCACCACCTTTAAGCCACTCACAGGGGACTGAACTTTCCCTTAGTTAGCATCAAAATCTAATAGATCCTTTTAGTTTTCCTCTAATTGTTTAAAATCATTCCAGGTTGTTTGTTTTATTTCTACACTGAGACTCTTGCTTTTTTGTTGTTGTTGTTAATATTCTTGAATTTTGAGGGTTTTTTTTTTTTTGATTGGGCAAAGAAAATTAAGTATTTTCTACCATATCCTATATATCTTCTGTCTTTCTAACTGCTCTCCCACCTGCTTGGAGTCTATTCTACATTTCTTCTTGAAGTTCCATCAACTTTTTCTTTTATTTTGTACTGGTTTCTCCAAATTTGCGTCATGATTTCTCAGGTAGTCTTTTGTTTTTTCTGGAGTTTCTGATTGCCTTCTATTTAAACCCCTATGTCTTTATCATAGCTTCAGATATTTCCAGGCTGTCATGGAGGAGTCATGAGTCATGCCATTAGCTGTTAGTCATCATCATTATTATTCAAAAGAAGGTATGTTATTAAAATATTATCCACTAGTACTTTCTTATTCTTACTAGGCAGTTTTACTTGCTCTTTTCTTTTCTCCAGTGAGTATTCATAAACATTTTCAGGTTATTTTATAATACTTTTTTTTTTTTTTTTTTTGGCTGCGCCACATGGCATGTGGGATCTTAGTTCCCTGACTAGGGATTGAACCCATGCCCCTTGCAGTGGAAGCGTGGTGTCTTAACCACTGGACCACCAGGGAAGTCCCATATAATTCTCATATATATATATATTTTTTTGCGGTACGCGGGCCTCTCACTGCTGTGGCCTCTCCCACTGTGGAGCACAGGCTCCGGACGCTCAGGCTCAGCGGCCATGGCTCACGGGCCCAGTCGCTCTGCAGCACGTGGGATCCTCCCGGACCGGGGCACGAACCTGCGTCCCCTGCATCGGCAGGCGGACTCTCAACCACTGTGCCACCAGGGAAGCACAATTCTCATATTTTTTATGACCACTTATATTCCATTGGGTAGATGTACTGTTTTTAAATTTAGCCATTTACATATTTTTGGACATGGATTATTGCCAATTACCTGCTTTTCTAAATAACACTGTTATGAACATTTTAACACACAAGGTCTTTTTCATTAGTTTGTTTTATGAGTGCTTAGTAGGGAAAGATAACTGGGGAACCTGTGTCATCGTCTTTGAGGATGTATTCCCGTGACTATGCTCGTGTTGGGTTCTAATAGAGTTCACCTGGCATTTCTTATTAAGAAGCTTTTTTCTTTTTTGGGAAAAGAGCAGTAGGAAGCAGGAGAGAAGTACCACCTCTGAATCAGCACGTTGAGTCTTCTTGGCAGCTTTAGGAAGATTTAGTGTGATTTATTGCAAACCTGATACTGCTTAGAAATCCACTGAGTATCGTATCAGCCTCTTTAGGTGAGTCCTCTGGGGTCAGCTGTGGCTCTGCGACTTGTGCCCATGATGCTCTTATCACCTGAAAACTTCATGTGATAATTTTCTTGGTGAAGTATTATTCAGCCTGATCCCCTGCAACTGGATTATCTCCCTTATTCACTGGAATTGTCTCTCAGTGACTGTTGGAAAAATAAGAATCCATCTCCAAAATCAGAGGCACTCCCATTGAGAATATTCTACAAGATCTACAGCTGCTTCTTCACAAAGTTTATAAGGAAGGGATTTGAAGAATGGCAGGATTATTAGAATAAAGGAACCACTGTGAAGAAATCCACAGTCACGGGAAGCCTAAATTTTGATGTGTTGATGAGATTGTCTTATTGTTTTATTCTCACCGTATAGCATGCATGACTCTAAAACTTCATCAGTTTGGCAGCATTTACTCTATGGTATTTACAAAGTCTGTGTGACATAATTACATGAAAATGCGACCCTTGTTTTTGAAAAGCTTTACAATTCATTGACAACACTGGTCACATGCTAAAGGACATATACCCAGTTACACTACGGAAAAATTCTGGGCTTAATGAGTTACAGTCTAATTATATGGGATAGTGGGTGGTAATATTATATTGAAGGTGATGATGAGACACACAGATCTAGAATATCACAGCTTGGAGAGGATCTGCTCCAACAGTCCCATTTTAATATGAGAGAAAGGGGACCCAGAGGGGAGAAGGACTCACTCAAGGTCATATAAGTGGTTAGTAGCAGAACCAAGTTTAGACTCCATACCCCCTCACTTCTAGTCTGTTGGTCTTTTCTTTTTTTGTGGTATGCGGGCCTCTCTCTGCTGTGGCCCCTCCCGTTGCGGAGCGCAGGCTCAGCGGCCATGGCTCACGGGCCCAGCCGCTCCGAGGCACGTGGGATCCTCCCAGACTGGGGCGCGAACCCGATTCCCCTGCATCGGCAGGCGGACGCGCAACCACTGCGCCACCAGGGAAGCCCTGTTGGTCTTTTCTTATACCATCTCTTATAATTAAAAACAGTTGCAATTTTATTTCTAGGTGTGTAAACTGTAGTTCATGGGGTTGAAAATTAGAGAAATATTCCATCATCTACAGAGATGCAGAATATTTAACAACGGAGAGAATACATTTGCCTGGAATGGAATCAGCAAGAATTTGAGCTCTGAGACACAAGGAATCGTTTCTGAGATGAGGGAACGTGGTGGGCAAGCCATGGTTGTATCTTAGGATATAACTGGAGCCATGCTGTTGTTAACTGATCTTTGGGGAACTTGGGGGGTTTGTTCTTGCTTAAGACACTTCCATTCTCTAGAACACAGATTCCACGTCTATAAAGTAAGAGAGTTGCACTTTATGGGCTGGGCTTTGTAGACATTCTTAGCTCTGAGCTCTGTGAGCCCATGATTCTGTGTTATGACCTATGTTCAAGATGACTTGGGGGAGAAAAAAAGACCTTGCTGAATCACTACCAGCATCACCTGCTTTGGTCTGGCTGGGAAGTAGGTCAGAGCTTGGTAGACATGAAAATGTGGTCGTTTGCAGCTGTGAGCTCAGCCTGGGTCTCTCTCGTAGACACTGGCCACAGAAAGGATCTGACGCTCGGAGGTGGAGAAGGGCGTATTTGTGGCCCTAGGGCTGCAGGAGATGGGGGTGATTGATAGGAGAAGGAGACATTTAGGGGTGGGTGGGGGTTGAAGGAAGCACAGCTGGTGACTGGTAGAGAAAGGGAACTGACATTTATTGACTGCTTATCTTGTGTGGAGCACTGGCAAATATATATTTTTTCACACCCCTCCCCAGCACACTGGGGAGTAGGTGTCATCATTCGGCTTTTAAGGATGAAGAGATTGAGGCTTGGAGAGGTTAAGTTGTCCACTGTTAGGCTGCTGGTAAGGGAGGGTGGAGGGAGTCAATATTGGGTCTGACTCCAAAGCCTCTTTTCTTTTCACAGTCAAGTGCACCCTGCTCTGTTCTAGGTGCTGGGATATAGTGATGAAGGAGACAGGCAAAGTCCATGGCCTCGGATTGCTGGCCGTCTAGGGAGTGAGACAGGCAACAGACAAGTAAACAGATCCATGCTTTCAGAAAGTGAAAAGTGCTACACAGGAGAATGCAGCAGCTTTAGGACCCAGCGAGCAACAGAGTTGTTATGTTGTGTTTTCAAATCCTAGTCCACAAAATTGTGCCTTAAGGAGATGCGCTCACCCAAGGGAGCCCGACAGCTCTGGATTGAGGTTCTTGAAGTTAGAATTCAGTCGTGGCCAATGTGATGCAGCTGTGTTACGAGGCGAAGTCACCTCCCATCGCTAATATTGGAGAACGTAATCCCTGTTCTTGCTAATTCACTGGATTATGAGGGAGGAGGAAGTGAATCAATTTGATGTAAAAGGTGTTTAAAACCTTAATACGTTATAAAACTATCAGGAGCTGCTTTTAACAGCTTTGGTTAACTTTTAAAGGGTACCTTCTTATGTTTATTCACTGCCCTTTGTGTACTTTGAGGAATGGTGTGCCCTTTGGTCATCTCTGTATTCCTAGAAGGAGGTCAAGAATGAGGATGCCCGTGCAGTCTCAGGAGAGTCTGGATTGGATTTGTCAGAACTGGGGGCCATTGGAGGCGTGGAGCAGAGAGCTGGCCTCTCGGTTGTGTCGTTGGGGGGTAAGGATGGACTGGAGGGCCAGCAGCTGGGGTCAGGGGGATGGACTGGGCAGCTGGGGGAGGTGGGAGTCAAACTGGGTCTGACTCCAAAGCTGCACACAGCAGGGCGGTCGGGCAGCAAGTACTTAATGAAAGCCTACTATGTGCCAAGTCCTGGCTGAGGAGGGAGAACCATCGGAGACATTGTGAATCACTTGGGCATTTGCTACGAGTTTGCCTTGGGGGGCGTGTTCTGGATGCTGAGGAATCAAGTGCTTCTGATCCTCAAGGAGCATCCTAGCCAGTAATTAATACCTGTCCTGCTCCAAAAAATATGTAAATCAACGTTTAGTTTAGAGGTGAGTTGTCCCTACAGACAGAGGTGATATTTATATGTGTATAATCCTCTGTGCTGAAGGGGCACAAGCTCTGCCACAGGGAATCTTTTTGTTGCTGGATTGCGGAGAGGTTCAAGGGGTCCTAAGGGAGGGATCGGGAAAACTGAGGTGGTGTGAGGACATTTGGGGGCCTCGAAACACAAGGTAGGCAAGGACATATTTAAATATTTTAGCAATCTGTATTGCCACATCTCTGTGGGCTGTGAATATCAGCTTTGCATGTGGTTATTCAATTATCTTTTAGTGTCATCATTGTAATAATTGATGTGCACGTGAAGCACAGAGGAAGGAGTGATTAGAATGGCTGCCTGGGGTCAGTGAGGCTTGAGTTGGGTTTTATAATATGAATAGAAGTTCGGTAATAAACTTTCTAGGAAAAAAGGGAGGACCTGGATAAGAGCACCAGTGTATGTAAGCGCAGAGGACGTGACTGAATGGTTGAAGGGCTTAAGGGATTTTATGCCCAGGTGACTGTGAGCATAGCAGTGCCATTGAAAGAGCAGGGAAGAAAGGAGGAAGAGCGCCACATCTATTTTATCCTTCCCACGAGGGAAAGGAAAAGATCCAGGGGCAGGGGGTGTGTCAGGCAATTTTTTTTATTTAAGATGCGGTGGTTCTTCCTTATCCACAGGGGATATGTTCCAAGACCCCTGGTGAATGCCTGAAACAGTGGATAGTGCTGAACCCTTTATATACTACGTTTTTTCCTATACATACATATCTATGATAAAGTTTAATTTATGAATTAGGCCAATAAAAGATTAACAATAATAATAAAATAGAACAGTTATAACAATATGCTGTAATAAAAGTTATGTGAATGTGGTCTCTCTCTCAAAATACCTTGTATAAATTTAATGCCTTTTCCATCTTAACTAAGTACCTATCATGTACTGTAGCCATAACTTTTTCAGTTTGAGGTGCGACAGCAAAACTAGCATGGATTTCATTTTCCTTCTTCACAATTTCATGGATTCATTCTTCCTGTATGTAGATCTTAGCAAACTCAGCATACAATTTTTTTTTTTTCCTTATTAAGTGGAGAACTTTTCACCTTTTATTGCCAGCATCACTACACTTGCGCTTTGGGTCGTTGTTACGTAAAAGAAGGATGACTTGAACGCAAACGTTGATACCGAGACAGTAGATTCGATAACCAAGCCAGCTACTAAGTGACTAAGAGGCGCGGGATATGCTGGGCGAAGGGATAATTCACTCTGGGGGCGACCGAGCAGGATGGCGTGAGATTTCAGGAATGGCCCTCAATTTAAAACCTATGAATTGTTCATTTCTGGAATTTTCCATGTAATATTTTTGGACCGCATTGACCTCGGGAAACTGAAACTGCAGATAAGGCGGGGAGGACTGTGGTAGCTGCCCTGGGCCAGGTGTTACGCTGTTTGCAAGCATTGTCTCTAATCTCCCAGTAACCCTAGGAGGTAGGGATTTTTATCCTTCCCCACTTCATGGGTTAAGAAGTCAAACCTCTGCATGTAACTGTCACAGTGTCATGCAGTGGCAGGAACAGGATCTGAACTTGGATTTGTCTGACTGCAGAGCCTGAACGGTCCCCCCTGCACTGTGTCACCACTGTGTCCCATGAACTCGTAGTGACATCAGCGAGGAATGGGTGCTTCTCTTGTAACTTGGAACAAAACTGGGGGCAGCAGTGTTCTCATCTGCAGAATGGGGATAGGAGTCCCTACTCCAAACATGGGCAGTGCTTGGGGAAGAGAGAGCCTCGGTCGTGCCTTCCAGTCCCCTCAGCCTGACATCACGGGGGTGATGCTTCAATCGATCTCTCCTGCCGTCCCTGAAACTTGGACTTGACTTCACCTCTCCTGAGACCACCTCCTGGTGGTGACAGGGAGTATACTGATCTCACGGACACTGCGTATTTCTGGTCTTGTGAAAGGGCTTTCTCAGAGCAAATCAGTGACTTGGTTCCTCATTAAGATTTGGCCTCTCTTGTCACTTGACTTTAGGGAGAGAATGTGCTGGTTGTGCGCCCTTCATATTTCTTACTGTCCATTAATGTTCGTGTTCTCTCCCCCAACAATAAAAACAAGGAGGACAAACAAAACCAACTGAGAGGCAGCATAGCGTGGAGGGGAAGAACATAGGTGTTGAGCCAGATGGCCTGGATTCAGTTCCCAGCCCCACCACTATCTACCTCTGTGTCTACCTGTGCCTCAGTTTTCTTATCTGTAAAATGGGAATAATGATGATGGTACGTACTTCATAGGGCTTGTTGGGAAGGTTATATGAGTCAATATCGGTAACAGGCTTAGAAAATTACCTGGCACATAACAAGTGTTTGTTAATCAACAACAGCCATATTTTATAAATGGACCCTGCCTTCCATGGCCAGGATGTACTAGTGTGTTCTGGTTTTTCTTTAAAACCTGGCAGATGAGGGCACAAGTCTGACTTCTGCTGTGTGGTCAGCATAGAAAGGTGATGCGTTCACGGGTGCGGACGGGTGGAGACTGGTTGTGACGGCTGGTTTGCCAGAAGAACTTTACTGGCTGTGGAAAATGTGTGGCTGAGAAATACCAGGTGGAACAAAGGTTTGTCTTTTGCTAGTAGAACAGAGGTTGGATTAAGTGGCATTTACAGCTAAGTTTATGTATTTTAAAATTTTTTCTGGCATTATACTCTGCAAGCTGTGTGTCAGTAGTTTTATCTGGCTGGGTTAATTAGTGGGTAATTTTTAATTTGGCTTTTAAACAAATCAGGGGTCACATAAAGGGAGACAACAAAAGATTTGGATTCTGATCAACAGGGTTTAAGGCTTCGCGGTGCCACTCACATAACGTAACCCCAGGGGTAACCCACTCCCTCTAGCCCTCTTCCCCTCTTCCTCCCCCAATAACTAGGGACCTCCGCGTTCTTCTTCGTATTGTTTCTTCCCCGCTAAAATTAGGTGCTGGATGGTCAGATGAGCTCCTTCATTCTGGGGTCTGTGAGTGGCCCTCATTCTTGGTCAGTTAGCTGCAGAGTTTTGAAGGAGTTTTTTTAAAAAATCACGTTTGTGGATGGTGACCCCGGTCAGCAGAAGAAACAAACTGATCATCTTAATTTTTTTCTCTCCATTTGGCAATTGTGCCCCTAAGAAGTCTTCATTTCAGCTTCACACCTTTTCTAATCTCCCCTAGTATTTGTGTCTCACACTCAAAAAGCCGGATGAAAGCAAATAGTTATTACCATTCCGCTCTTGGGAGTTGAATGGGGTGGAGAAGATTTTCACTGTTAAACTGTAAGTGGTCAGTCCAATACAGGACATTTTTCATGTCCCATCTGTTGAAAGGCCATGGAGCCCTCAACCGTACCATCTCCAAGGCTTACTCACATGCTGGACCCGTACTTTCAAGTCTCTACTTAAGGCTGGTGACCACATCTTCTGTGGTTTTTGCAAGGAGACGGGAAGAATAGTGGTATTGGAAATTAAAATACTAATGTTAATGTAGCCACTCAGAGTTTTATTTGTTTTGTATGTGTGCATGTAGGCACGATTGGAGTTTATAATATGATAAGCTCATATGGTTTATATTTATAATATGGGGAAGCTTCTTGGTGATAACCTTGCTTCTGTGTAATACTTTAGTGTTTTCACTATTTTGAGTTTTCATTGAGTCTATGAGATATGCAGAGTTAGGCTTATATTTTTATGGTAGGGAAAACGGAAGCTCAAAGAGGTAAAGTGACCTGCTTGAGATCTATGTTAGTGGTAGATCTTCTGACCAGTGTTTGACAGAGTTGTTTTGCTCTAAGAAAATTAGAGACTGACACTGTTTTTGAATTTTGAAGGAAGAGAGGAAGTTTAGAAGGATAGAAGTTATGCTGTTTATATTAATATTAAGCTATACCAAGGCTCCAGTCATAATATGACCCAAGACTGGAATTTTAAAGTGTAGTTGATAAAGGCAAAGAACCACAGAGACTTCAGTAATTTCCTCAATGGTATGACAGTTCATCCATCCATCCTTCCATCTATCACCTGTCCATTCATTTCATCATATTAAAAAAAATGCAATGTGCCGGCTTCCATGCTGAGGCCTGACTCGTCAAAGTAAAATCAGAATGACATGTGACTGTTGAGGATTTAAAATGTGGCCCAGTTCAAACTGAGATGTGCTTAAGTGTAAAATAGCAGATTTCAAAGGCTTAGTATTAAAAAAAAGGTAAAATATCTTATTAATAAGTTTTATGTTCATTACCTATGAAATGAGTATGGGTATATTGGGTTAAGTAAAATATATTATTAAACTTAATTTTTCCTGTTCCTTCTTGGCTTTCTAAAAAGGTGGCTGCTAGAAAATAACAAATTGGGGCTTCCCTGGTGGCGCAGCGGTTGAAACAAGGAGGACAAACAAAACCAACTGAGAGGCAGCATAGCGTGGAGGGGAAGAACATAGGTGTTGAGCCAGATGGCCTGGATTCAGTTCCCAGCCCCACCACTATCTACCTCTGTGTCTACCTGTGCCTCAGTTTTCTTATCTGTAAAATGGGAATAATGATGATGGTACGTACTTCATAGGGCTTGTTGGGAAGGTTATATGAGTCAATATCGGTAACAGGCTTAGAAAATTACCTGGCACATAACAAGTGTTTGTTAATCAACAACAGCCATATTTTATAAATGGACCCTGCCTTCCATGGCCAGGATGTACTAGTGTGTTCTGGTTTTTCTTTAAAACCTGGCAGATGAGGGCACAAGTCTGACTTCTGCTGTGTGGTCAGCATAGAAAGGTGATGCGTTCACGGGTGCGGACGGGTGGAGACTGGTTGTGACGGCTGGTTTGCCAGAAGAACTTTACTGGCTGTGGAAAATGTGTGGCTGAGAAATACCAGGTGGAACAAAGGTTTGTCTTTTGCTAGTAGAACAGAGGTTGGATTAAGTGGCATTTACAGCTAAGTTTATGTATTTTAAAATTTTTTCTGGCATTATACTCTGCAAGCTGTGTGTCAGTAGTTTTATCTGGCTGGGTTAATTAGTGGGTAATTTTTAATTTGGCTTTTAAACAAATCAGGGGTCACATAAAGGGAGACAACAAAAGATTTGGATTCTGATCAACAGGGTTTAAGGCTTCGCGGTGCCACTCACATAACGTAACCCCAGGGGTAACCCACTCCCTCTAGCCCTCTTCCCCTCTTCCTCCCCCAATAACTAGGGACCTCCGCGTTCTTCTTCGTATTGTTTCTTCCCCGCTAAAATTAGGTGCTGGATGGTCAGATGAGCTCCTTCATTCTGGGGTCTGTGAGTGGCCCTCATTCTTGGTCAGTTAGCTGCAGAGTTTTGAAGGAGTTTTTTTAAAAAATCACGTTTGTGGATGGTGACCCCGGTCAGCAGAAGAAACAAACTGATCATCTTAATTTTTTTCTCTCCATTTGGCAATTGTGCCCCTAAGAAGTCTTCATTTCAGCTTCACACCTTTTCTAATCTCCCCTAGTATTTGTGTCTCACACTCAAAAAGCCGGATGAAAGCAAATAGTTATTACCATTCCGCTCTTGGGAGTTGAATGGGGTGGAGAAGATTTTCACTGTTAAACTGTAAGTGGTCAGTCCAATACAGGACATTTTTCATGTCCCATCTGTTGAAAGGCCATGGAGCCCTCAACCGTACCATCTCCAAGGCTTACTCACATGCTGGACCCGTACTTTCAAGTCTCTACTTAAGGCTGGTGACCACATCTTCTGTGGTTTTTGCAAGGAGACGGGAAGAATAGTGGTATTGGAAATTAAAATACTAATGTTAATGTAGCCACTCAGAGTTTTATTTGTTTTGTATGTGTGCGTGTAGGCACGATTGGAGTTTATAATATGATAAGCTCATATGGTTTATATTTATAATATGGGGAAGCTTCTTGGTGATAACCTTGCTTCTGTGTAATACTTTAGTGTTTTCACTATTTTGAGTTTTCATTGAGTCTATGAGATATGCAGAGTTAGGCTTATATTTTTATGGTAGGGAAAACGGAAGCTCAAAGAGGTAAAGTGACCTGCTTGAGATCTATGTTAGTGGTAGATCTTCTGACCAGTGTTTGACAGAGTTGTTTTGCTCTAAGAAAATTAGAGACTGACACTGTTTTTGAATTTTGAAGGAAGAGAGGAAGTTTAGAAGGATAGAAGTTATGCTGTTTATATTAATATTAAGCTATACCAAGGCTCCAGTCATAATATGACCCAAGACTGGAATTTTAAAGTGTAGTTGATAAAGGCAAAGAACCACAGAGACTTCAGTAATTTCCTCAATGGTATGACAGTTCATCCATCCATCCTTCCATCTATCACCTGTCCATTCATTTCATCATATTAAAAAAAATGCAATGTGCCGGCTTCCATGCTGAGTCCTGACTCGTCAAAGTAAAATCAGAATGACATGTGACTGTTGAGGATTTAAAATGTGGCCCAGTTCAAACTGAGATGTGCTTAAGTGTAAAATAGCAGATTTCAAAGGCTTAGTATTAAAAAAAAAGGTAAAATATCTTATTAATAAGTTTTATGTTCATTACCTATGAAATGAGTATGGGTATATTGGGTTAAGTAAAATATATTATTAAACTTAATTTTTCCTGTTCCTTCTTGGCTTTCTAAAAAGGTGGCTGCTAGAAAATAACAAATTGGGGCTTCCCTGGTGGCGCAGTGGTTGAGAGTCCGCCTGCCGATGCAGGGGACGCGGGTTCGTGCCCCGGTCCGCGAGGATCCCACATGCCGCGGAGCGGCTGGGCCCGTGAGCCACGGCCGCTGAGCCTGTGCGTCTGGAGCCTGTGCTCCGCAACGGGAGAGGCCACAACAGTGAGAGGCCCGCGTACCACAAAAAAAAAAACAAAACAAAAAAAACAAATTGCAAGTGATGCTTGCATTATCTGTCTACTGGGCAGCACTGTTCTCCAAGCCTACTGCCTAGTAGGGGAAGTAAGATGTATACTCGTTTCACCTTCTCCAACAACATGCCATCCCTCTTCTTTGCTTCTCTGTCTTTACACTTCTTTGTCCTTCCTCACCTTCTTTTGGCCTCTTAGCCCATTTCAGTCTGACAGAAGCAGCTCTCACGCAGGTCTATGGGGCCAAGTTCATTTCTTGTTAGCACTGCTCTGATCTGGGCTCTGTGGTATGGTCACTCTTGACCGTTCCTGCTTCTTTCATTCTTTCCCTGCATCTGTCCTCAAGGTTCCTTTGCTGGCCCTTGTCCCTGCTTACATGCAAAGCTTTGTCTTTAGCCTCCTTCTATGTCTCTGTGCTTATGACTCCTAGGGGGTTATATTGGGTTTGGAACTCCTGAGCCCCAGAGTCATATATGTAAGTGCCTTTTAGATGCTCCGATTGGAAATCTTAATGTTATCTTTTTCTCTTAGCATTGTCACCTTAGTGAATGATAGCAACGTCTGTCTACTTAGTCACCCAAGCCTGGAAACTCATTCTGGATGCTTCCTCCCTTTACCTCACCTTTCTATCTATTCGTCCTCAGACCTTGTTGAGTCAACCATGGTAACTGCTGTTCCTCACCCACTGCAGGTAACTACACCTTACCTACCCACTCCGCCTTTGCTGCCCCACCTCAGTTCACACCCTCAGCATCTCTCTTCTACAGGGTTTCAGTAATGCTCAACTGGCCTTTGTTTTTTATTCTTTGTTTTTCATTCTCACCCTCCTCCATTCCATTCTCTGTTCTTCCAGAGTGGTTTTCCAAAAAATGCAAATCCAGTCATGCCAAATCTCTGTTTTTAAAATCCTTCAATGATTTTGGGGTAAAATCCAAAACCCTTTGCATAAAATAGAAGACTGTTGGGAATTTAGCCCCTGCCTCTTTTCATCCTCATCTCACTAATCTCCAAGACAGATCCTGAGCTCCAGAATATACATGGGATTCTCTGTAGCCTCCACGACTTAACATACTGTTTCCTGGTCGAAACATCGCTTCTCTCCCACCTTATCAGGGTAGCTCACAGGTTCCTTTCAAGACTTTGCTCTGATATCACCTCTGCTTGGCATGTACCTCTGACCTCTGATAGCTCCACTTCCCCCATTTTTGGCTATTTATTGCAGTTGGTTGTCTTTCCTTGAAGGTAACGGTTATTCCTTTCATTTCTGTATCCTCAAGTCCAAAATAGGTATGCAAGAGATATTTGTTGAACAAATAAATGCCAAAAAAAAAAAAGGGTAGAGATAAGGCACTGTGGAAATTGTGATGAAAATTCTAGCTTGGTAGGGATGGGAGCAGGGAAGGCCCCAGGAGAGGTGACATTTGAGCTCCACCTTCAAGTCTGGTGGCATTGGGTTGCGAGGATGCAGAGGAGACCCTGGTGGGTATCATCAGTGTGCTGTGTTCTACAGCACACAAGAATATAGACTGGGCCTTTCCCCTGGTCAGTACCGTCATCACCAGAGTAAAATAGGAGGATAATCTCAGGAGTCCACCTGGGCTAGTGTCTGTCTTTGGTCCTGAGCTGGGTTGTATAACTGAGCAGAGCCTCCTTCCCCCAGGGCACAGCTGGCATGGCAGGTAGGCACCCCATCCTTGCTCGTGAGCTGCCCCGGAGGAAAGGAATGCAGGACGGTTGCTTGATTTTTTATCTTTACTTCTCCTTTGGAGCTGCCTTTCTGGAGAGCAGAGAGGTGACCTTAGCATCCAGAGCTGGAAAGAGCAAAATGAGTCATCTCAGGCCCTAATGAGGTGCATGAGAGACCCTTCCTGAGAGTGGGGGTCAGGTGAGGTCGAGTTGTGCCTGGGGTGAGTTTTGCCTCGGGGCTCCAGGTAGCACTGGAGCAGAGCTGAGCTAATTTTATCCACAGGAGCTGACTGTGCTGAAGGGCAGGGCTTATGACATTGGCCTTATCATCCATCCTGTGAGGCCCAGAGAGCTCCCAAAAAGGTACAGCCCCGTTATGTCTGGGCTGGTTTTGCTCCTCCTGTTTAATACCTTTTTCCACTAGGTGTTCATATTAGCAAGCAGGATGCTGAGGTGCAGAGAGCGTCGGATTTGGTGGGAGGCCATGGAGCTGGATTTGGATCCTGCCTTCACTCCTTGCTTACCAGCCGTCTTGACCTTGGGAGAGTTATAGAATCTGAGTCTCAGTTTCCTCATTTGTATCAATAAAACAGGACTTAGACCTGTGTCCTAAGATTGCTGCTAGGTTATACACTAGGTGACACGTAGTAAGCAGTCATTGTGTGCTAGTTGCTCTTGTAGCTGCTTTATTCATAGTGATCCACCTAATCCTCTAAGCAAACCTACGAGGAAGGTACTATTGCTACCCCTATGTTACAAACAAGGAAACGAGGACAGGAACAGACATTTCTGGAGGCCTTTTCTGTGGGGCTGCACAGAGCAGATGGGCTAGGTGTGCAGCCGGTATGCCTTTGAGGTACTGAAGGATTCATTGGCAGTTCTGGAAAACAAAGAGGTCAAGCCAAAGAATTCTCAGGAAAGAGTCAGTAATTATGCTGTAAGCGTCCTTCATTTTATAAGAATTAGAGTTTCTGTTGATCATCAACTAGTTTATGACATCTGCTACTTATGTCCCTTAGGTCTGTTTGGCTGGTTACAGTAAAGTGACATATTTTTCTCCCCTTCCCACAGGCAACAGAGAAGATCTAGGTATAGATAGACAGAAGTCTCCATCAGATCGGAAATAGACGAATGGATGAGCAGTTAATTGATCTATTGTGTTTTTTTTTTTTCCCCCTTCCCGCGTGTGTTTCAGGCTTAAGTGCAGGAAAGACATTCCACATAATTTAAATGGAAAGGGATTAATGCGGGGAAAGAGATGCTGACAAAATTGTTGGAAAGGCTGGAACAGTGGGAGCCAGGAGGCTGCATCTATAGCAATTGAGTTTAAGAATTTATTCCACAGCTGCAATCCCGGGAGAAGAGAGATGGGATTAGAAAGCCCCTACAGAGACCTCTGACATTTTTCTCCATGTCCTCATGGCTGGCGGTGGGACATTGGATTAGCAAACGGAACGGCATTTTGACTTATGATTACAAGGTGTAGCTTGCCAGAAGAAGGAGCAGCCGGAGGCCTTAGCCTCACTCCCACCCTTCTAAGTCTCACGCAAGTACCTCTTATTCCTGGAATCTAGTTTATTAGCTTCAGGGGAGTGTGGGAGATGTAGTTTTTAGCAGTCTGCTTCTGTGGCACAGGAAGACACTTCAGAGGGTGTAAGGGAACTTGGAGTCAATTGAGAGAATGTATCAGCCACTGACAGTCATTTAAAAATGCCCAGGGCTATCATCCCCCAATACTTAATATGTATAATTAATTATAATACTGTAATATAACTGCTAGAGTGTTCTACTTCATATTTGTTTATTTAGACTTAATATACCGAAAAACAGGCCATTTGCTCAGTCTCAGCCCCTGCAATGAGTGCTCCTTAGTACTGGCAGCACTGATTGATTTGTAATTTTCCAGCTCAATTTAATCTCGTCCTGAGAGTCACGCCCTGGACAGTTGTCTTGTTTATGTCATTTGTTCTTAAATGTTTATTAAACACTTACTATGAGCCTGGTGCTGTGCTGGTTTGGGCACCAGGGGCAGAGATAAGTCATGGACTCTCCCACTGGGAGCCCTCCCCGGAAAGGGAGTATGTCAAGTACGTAGTGAGAATAGTACGAGGAAGGTCACTGTCCCTGTCCTAGGTAGCAGGCTGAGCAGATCCAGAGAAGAGAGACTGTTCTGGCTGGACCGAGAAGCAAGGGAGGTTTCATGCAGGGTGACGGTGGTCTGGTGACTGTCCGTTGGGGGGCAGTAACCTCACTTTAAGGGGCATTTGCGAATGTGGTGGAGTGTTTTTTGTTATCTCAGTGCTGGAGGCCAGACCACCGTTGTCATTCAGTGGTCAGGGCCAGAGATGCTCGGTACCCTGTAATGCATGAGACACTGCTGAAATAACTGCCTTTCTTCAAAGAGTGATCTTGTTCCAGTTGAGAACTACCAGTAGGTCTTGTAGGATTATCTATAAACTGATCTTGGCATGGGGAAGGGTAGTAAATCAAGCAAAAGCACCAAGAGCTAAGAGTTCAGTCTGAATAAAGCAAAGAATGTGTGCTGAGTGGGAGCAGGAGGGAGTTCATGGTGGAAATAGAAGACTGAGTCCAAGGTACTGAGAAACTTGAGATACTAGATAAAGTGCTTGGACTATTCTGTGGCCACTGAGAAGCCACTGAAGATATTGGTGCAGGGTTCTTGAGAGCAGAAACCTGGCCTCATCCTATCGCCGTGCATTAAGGAGACATCAGTGATGCTTTTTGAATGAATGAATGCCCCCAGGCAAGTTGTTTACAGGAGTTGGACCAGGTGCTACTTGATTTTTGCCAGATCTAGGATCCTATGGTCCTGGGAGAGCCTGGCAGTCAGCATGCGGACTTTAGGAGAAAGCGCAGAGAGGGCACGGCAGCTTGTTCACATCCGGATGGGAGTGTTCCGGTCAGGCAGCAGCTGTAGTTGCTCGTGCTAAAGAGAGGAGACGTGCTGATGTCTTCAGAATCTTGAAAGAAAGAGGGATTTTTCCATTGCCCTCCCTCGTGGAGCCCATAGGCCATGGGGCATGTAAGATGCCTACTGTGCTGTCCGCATTAATGCTTATGCATCTTGAGCTTGTTATAAATTGCCAATCAAACCAGCAATCTGCTGACAAGGTTCATGCACTGTGACCATGACGGCAGTTGTTCTTGGGGAGCAGCTTGCTGGTCTGTATGGTGATCCTGCCGCACTGCATTCCCTGTACTGTGTCCTGTAGAGTCCTGGTGGCTTTTTGACACTCGGGTCAGTCACTCTTCCTTCTTTCGGGTTGGGTGTGGGAGTTTGGGAGGGAAAGCTTGGGATGGAACTGACCAAACACATACACAAGACGTTACCTTGGTAATTCCCTTGTAAGGTTTTATTTCAGAAATCTTTCAAGGGGAGAGGAAAAGGGGTATGTAGATGTGTGGGATGACCTCAGAGCCCTTATTTTATGGCTTAGAGAAGGCAAGTGATGTGCCCAGGGCCATGCAGTGAGCTGGCCGGGAGAACGGAACCTTTTATAGCAGGGTTTCAGTTGCACTCAGCTCTTGGGGGAGAGTGTAGTGTGTAAGGCCTCTGGAGCCAAAGCCCTGTGCTTGGCTACCGGCTCAGCTCCTGACTATATTCTGGACCCTCAGGTTCCTCATTTATAAAGTGGGTTTCATGGTCGTATCTTACATCAAGCGTTTAAAGAGGTGCGGCATGTGAAAAGCTTTGTTGACAGCAAAGAAATAGACAAATATTTCTTCTTCCCATGATGTGGATGTTTATGGACCAGTAGTTGGTGGGACCATCTTTAGAGAAAGGATGGGGCAGTGCAGACACTGTTGACTACATCCTGATCACAAACCACTCCCAAGGGTTCCTCTTCCCCACTGCACAGTAAAGAGATCTGGCAATCAGATTTGGAGGCACAGTCCTGGGGGAAGCATGGCCAAGCCTTGGAGTTGGGAGGGTACCCTTAATGACAATATAATGGGACGTGTGACTGGAAAGATGGGTTGGGGCCCATCCTGGAGGCCATGAGTGCTGGCCTGAGGGAAGTTGGACATTATTTTTTGTGCAGCTCAGCGCACTGGTGAGGGGTCACCTGCGAAAGTTGGGATGAAACTGGGGGTTAACCTGGCAGCACCTTCAGGATATTAGGGAACCTGGGGCAAAACTCAGGTGAGAGACAGGGAATCTTGTAGTTGGAGCAGGGGCTTCAAGATGAGGTGATTCCCAAGTTTTGGGCACATTCTAAGTTATTTTTTTCAGTGGTTCAACTTTTTACTTGAGGTTATAATAAAAATGATAATAGTTTTATAGCCAGATCCTGGGATACCAAGTCTCACACTTTCTCCTGTGCCAGTGACCCGGTTTTCTCAAACTCACCTTCTCCACCCTGGACTGTCTTGATTGACATCCTTGGAAGCCTGAGATGGCCATGAGTTTCAAAGTTTCCAGAGACAAGATGTAATATTTTCAAAGATGATCTGTAGGGAATTTGGGACATGAAATGAATTCTTCCCTTTAGCTCTTTATTGCCATCATATTGTTTGTTTAGGTTGAAATGTCCATGAGACATTTCAAGGAAGGAAAAAATTGGACCTCTGTCACTTGTTGAGCATCTTCTTTGCCCTGGATGCAGTGCTACCTGCTTTTTCATCTGTGGACATAGATGGATTTATAGATGGAGTGATCATAACACGGTATTTATTGTTGCATTCTGCTAAGCAACTTATGCATGAAATTAGTTAGTTCTCATAAATGCCTTATTAGGTGGATAACAATATTATTTCCCATTTACAGATGAGAAAACTGAGGCTTAGCAAGATTTAAATAACTTGCTTCTGAGAACACAGGTCTTTAAATAGATTATCATCCAAGTTTTCTAGTTTTCTACTTTGAGACCTCTTTCTTCCCTGCTACACCATATATGGCCTGTCTCACTGGTAAAAATGCAGAGCTGCTTAAAAGGAAGTACATCTCAGACCTTGGAAGTTACTAGAATCAGAGCTGGAAGGTACTATGAAGCTCTCAGAGGCTGCTGGTTTTCAAGCTGTGCTCCCCTGAGCCTGGGAGACTCCAAGAGGGGCCTTGGGGGTTGGGCTGCGAGGTAGAGAGGCAACAAATGGTCAGAAGAGTAGGAGCGAAGGGGGCTCTGGAGCCCAGTCTTAGCAGCTCTTCTTTTATCTTCGTTACAAGCTAAGCATCCACAAAGCATTTTGCATAATGGAAAAGCTCTACTGCTAGGGGAAAAAAAAGTTTGAAAACCACTGTGCTGGCCCAGTCTGTCTGTACTAAGGCTGAAAGGCAAAGTGGCACAGCACAGGTCGCAGCTGTGAGGGTCCCGGAGCTTTTTCCTTTTGTCAAGGAAATATGTGTCCTGTCCACCTCCTTCTGATGGGCCTTTGGAGCACCTGGCTGTAGGTTCAGAGTCATGCATCTCCTGAGTAGCTGCAGAGCCTTCGGGCTGCTCCAGGCACGTGATTCTTGACCTGTATCTTTCAACTTGGCTATGTCTCCCCTTTGGATCTTGGGACCCTCGCTGAGATTAGTTCCATTTCTACGTAGAAGACAGTGGAAATTACAGCCAGTATTGTGTTACTTCCACGGCCCAACCTTCAAAGATGTTGTCTAGCTGAATAACTTGTAATTATTGATTGTCCACTGTGTGTACAGTGCTGAGAACACAGACAAGCTTCCTGACTCCAAGGGCTTTGTGGGGAAACAGAATCAAATAAGGAATTTTGTCAACTATTTTTGGAGATCATTATGTTTGTTATATAGGATTATTATGTGTGATAAGATGATTTTATCTCATAGAAATGGGATAGGAAGAGTCTGGGCAGTAGGAAAGAAGAAGGTTAGAAATTGGAGAGTATGGTCTAGAATTGTAAGGGGTTGAGTTTGCGCTGTGAGTTAGTTAATCCTGGCCTCTCCCACTTTCTTTCTCTAAGACTGGCACAGTTTATCTTTAAGCCTTCATTTCCTGATCTGTATTATGGGAGCCAGACTGCCTAGCTCACAGGGTTGTTGATGGGGTTAAATGGGACAGTGTATGCAGCCTGCTTTGTTCAGTGCTCAGCACAGATGAAATACTCCATAAATTATAGTTGTTATTGTTATTATTTAGCAGTGAGGAGCCAAAGAGACTAGTTTTTAAAAGATGATCAGTGGTGTGATCGAAGATTGCTTCTCAGAAAAAGACTGTTTTTAGAACTAGAATCCAGTCACCTTAGCCTCTAGCTATTATTTGGCTTCAGTTTACCTTGCTGAGCTACTCTTTGTCTCCACTCACCTGCCCACCTGTCCCACTAGTTCCCTACACATCCTCTAAGCTTGCTGTTCACTGGACATAGCTGCTTATCACCTGGGCTCAACTCTTTCCTTTTGCCTGGAATGTCCTTTACTCCTTCACCTCCCCCTTTTCCTGTCCTACCCTCTTAATAGCTGACCTGGAAATGCATCTCTCCCATCGAGGGGGACCCTACTGAAGTCTCTTGTCCTGTATTATGGTCAGCCTTTCTCTTCTATGCTTGTGAACTCCTTGAAGTTGTTTGCATCTCAAAGCCCTTTGCTATAGCATCCCTGATGATGCAGGCACACACTCATGGTAGGAATCACACATCTATGCAACAAAATAATGTAGGGTCTTCCTTCACCGTTAAGCACAAGGAAGCAGATGATCAAATGCAAACTAGAAAACAGTCATCGTTGAGCTGTGTGTGCATCAGCCTTGAGAATGGATTTCTGGGGAAGATCCGGCCCTTCCATAAATGCCATGGATGACTTGGATCTTTGCAGAAATTGAAGAGAATCCTGATGACTACTGTGTTGGGGGAGGCCTGAAGGAAGCCAGGCTCTCCCACCTGAGCTCTCAGATCTTCTTGGGTGCCTTCTGGCTCCTGGTGACCTGCTGCAGGACCTCTGGTATGTAAACGGGCTTCTCTGCAGCCTGGGCTTCCCGAATGCCAGGCTGAGGCTCTGTGAGCTGGGCCGGAGGTTTAATGGGTTGGAGATTTCTTTGGGAATCTGCAGCTTGAAATATCCTGTACCCTTGATTAATTCATGCTCGGGAACTTCCTTAGTGTTCTCTGGTAAATAGCTCCGTACCGTGCGTTTCTTTCCCTACGGGCTTGTTGCAGAGACTGGAGCCTGTGTTTCTAACAAGTCCTCCAAGGAAAACATTGCAGGTCACGTTTTCAGAACTGAGACTCTCAGGGGGTCTTCCCAGCGCCCGTATCTATTACCTCCTTTTGGCCTGGCATTTGCTTGTAGCCAAAAAGGGCGAGTTTGTCTTGAGCAGTCCTGGAGACATTTGTGATGTGGGGCTGAAAATCTGACAGTTGCTGCTAGTTTCAACTGCACTAATGAGTAACATATAGACAGAACCCTGCAGAACGTCGAATCATTTTCCTTCAATTCCCTGAGTCTTAATGTGTCTTTGTCTTGAGAATGACCTTGCTGCTTTTTGTGTTTGTGATGGAATGCACAGTCATTGACAAGTAATCACAATAATCCCCTACACTTTTTTTTTTAAACATCTTTATTAGAGTATAATGGCTTTACAATGGTGTGTTAGTTTCTGCTTTATAACAAAGTGAATCAGTTATACATATACACATGTTCCCATATCTCTTCCCTCCTGCGTCTCCCTCCCTCCCACCCCCGCCCCCATCCCACCCCTCTAGGTGTTCACAAACCACCCAGCTGATCTCCCTGTGCTACACAGCTGCTTCCCACTAGCTATCCACTTTACGCTTGGTAGTGTATCTATGTCCATGCCACTCTCTCACCTCGTCACAGCCTCCCCCTCCCCCTCCCCATATCCTCAAGTCCATGCTCTAGTAGGTCTATGTCTTTTTTCCCATCTCACCCCTAGGCTCTTCATGACCTTTTTTTTTTCTTAGATTCCATATACCAAAATGTTCATTGCAGCTCTATTTACAATAGCCAGGACATGGAAGCAACCTAAGTGTCCATCAACAGAGGAATGGATAAAGAAGATGTGGCACATATATACAATGGAATATTACTTAGCCATAAAAAGAAACGAAATTGAGTTATTTGTGGTGAGGTGGATGAACCTAGAGTCTGTCATACAGAGCGAAGTAAGTCAGAAAGAGAAAAACAAATACCGTATCCCCTACACTTTTGTAACGCCTACCCATTTGCCAGAGGGCTTTCACTAGCCTTATCTCAGTTGATCCTCATAACCGCTCTGAGAGGTAGGCAGAGGGGCTGTTTTCATCTCTGATTTTCAGCTGCATTAACTGAGGTTTAGAAAAGTCATACAGTTGGCCAGAGGTCATTTACTTCATATGCAACAGAATTGGAACTGGGAAATAGTCTAACTCTTAAACCAGCATTCTTTTCACTACTTAACCATCGTTGTGACCTTGGGAATATACTTAACCTCCCTGAGCCTCACTTTTCCTATCACTACAGTGGGTATAATCCTCCAGGGATAGTTGTCAGTAGGGATTAAATGAGACTGTCTGGTAAAGCACTTACTAAACTGTAAAGAATGCAATAATGTGAGGCATCATTATCACACGTACCTTGAATTCAAATAGTGCCACATCAGAACTGTGGCAGAAAAGAACACTTTTTCCCCCCATTTTGAAAGGACACTGAGGAGAATGGAGCCGGCAGTGGTCAGGGATCGCGAGCTCCCAGCCTTGTGATCAGCAAATTGGCCCTGCCGCCCTGCCTACAGGCTGCTTTGTGATTCTGAGAGCGCTTACGTTGGCAAGGCGCTCTTTTCTTACAGAGCTCGCTCTTAACGTTCCTTGAAACAGTCCTGTATCCTGGAGACAGTTTTAGGTTGGCCAGGCTGGAGAGCAGGAGTGGGGAGCTGGGGAGGGGATCTGCATTTCTGAGCTTCGTCCACAAAGGGTGGGAATGTGGTGTGGGTGATGGGGTCCAGGTGGCTGAGGAACGGATCTCAGAGTCTGTTTTCTCTCTTTTCTCAGTGACTGGGATTTAATAGGGTACGTCTTGTGAACCCACAAGGCCAGCAGTACATAGGCAGAATGGGTTGCTAAGCACTAATGCTTATTGGAAAAATCCGAAAAGGATGGGCCTCAAGTTGGCAGGAGGCAGCCAGGGTGACCGAGGAATGAGATCTTGGAGAGCTTTGTTTCTGTAGCCACATTCACCTGCAAAAGTTCCAGACCCATGAGACAGACATAGGTTGTTTGTATGGTTCAGAGAAGCAGAATAAGGAGCCAGAGGTTGAAGGCCCGGAAGCCATATTTATTTCCATATAAGGAAGAACTTTCTGTTGGAAAGATGGAATTTACAGCTGCAGGAGATAATGATCTGCACTTCACTGGAGACGTCAGGGATGCCATGGGGGGAGGGTTTGGTTCATAAATAGGAGAGACATTGGGCTCAGTGGCCTTTATGGTCTTTTCTTCCCCTGAGATCCCAGAGCCAGTGGTTGTCAGGGGTCACGAGGAAGAAAGACACACATCCATTAAGGAATGAAGGGTTGCTTTGTGGATATGGAAACTGATCTCCAAATGCTACTAGCAGAATGGAGGGTAGCTTGAGACCTTTCATTCTGGTTTTCATTCCTGTCTCTGTAGTTCCCTCCTTGGTCCTTGGTTTACAGAGTTCCCAGGTCATCCCTGGGTAGCTGTTGTCCATGGAATATCTCTTTCCTCTGCTGAAATGCTCCTGTTGGAATATTGGAAGGAACTCTGAGCTCCTGAAAGGATGACAGTCTTTCTACAGATACACTAAGTCTGATGGCTGGTTTAGTGTCAGTTACAAATGAGGACCATCTCCTTACCCTCTTCAAGCCTACTTCTGGGACCTCTTGGGAGTACTGCAGTTGCAAGAATTCTGTGCTGAGTTCTGGTTCTGGCATGCGGGGGAAGGTTTTCTGATCCTGTTTCCTTACCTCATTTAGTAATCACTTATATTTGTGTTTACTTATGAAACATGCAATGAGTAAGAAGTGTTGGCCATTTCTTCAGGTACTTGTGGCATGCTTGCAAAAATAGAAAACAAGTGATCAAAATAAATGTCAGTACTGTTCGATAGGCTGGACAGAAGCTGCTTTTAGAGCACAGAGTTGGACGATTTTGGGATATCGACCCGATTTGTAGATGAGAGAATATAAGCCACGAGAGGAGAACAGATTTGTCCAAAGTGGTATGGAGTGACTGATCTGGGCTTAGGGCTTGGGTCCCCTTGCTCCCTGACCAGTGGTGTTTATTGCTTGAAGGTTGCCTTGGGATGAGAACAAGCATCCTCATGGTGAAGGCCCAAAAAGCAGCAAGTGGGCGATGATTCTGAACGACGGCTCATCTGACCTACAGAAAGCCTTTACAGCCAACAGTAGAATAAGATCATGCTAAGGAATAGAACCACTAGGAAGCCAAGATACGGATTCCTTCTCTGAGCAGACCCCGACTTCCCCACACTGCCATTGCATCTCTCTCCTTTCTTCTCTAACTCAGTCTGGAGTCATTTCAGACCAGATTCATCCCTGATTGACTCCACTGGTTCAATTTAGTCATTGGACACTTTTCAGGACCTTCGGATTAGAATTAATCTTACAAACTAAGGGAATGAATCTTACAAATTAAATTGGGCACGTCACCCTTCTGCCTGCCCGCCCCCCCTCCCCGTCCAGTTTTCTCCTGGAAGTCTGGTTTTATTCTGGGTCTTCTTGCCTGGTGTCTGTCCTATGAAGAGCTCATGTGAAACTAAGTTCCCAAGAGGACTCTAGGCCCAAGGGGTCAGGGATTGGGGTCCAAGGGTTGTTTTCGTACTCATCTGCCACTGAAAGAACTGTGGGCTGGATTCTTGGTGACCTCTTCAGGTGCATCCTCCTAAACACCCCCTCCCTCCCCATTAATAAATTGACTTCATAAATGTAGTTGCATTCTAGATGGCCCCATTCCTAAGATGAACTTAAAGCCTTTCAAACCAGTCACTTCGTTGTCTGGACAGGGGAGCCTTTTTCCTGTAACAGGAGGGCCTGTGGAACAGTTGAGACTCCACTTCTTTGGGGGTTAATCATTCACTCTGAATAAGGAATTCTGTCTTTAGTGGGGCATGTTCTTCAAGTGCCAGAGGAGAGAAGGGTGATTTTTCTGACATCCTCCAGCCTGCTTCTCCATATATGGAAATGTTTACCCACCACACTGATCTATTGGAAGGGAAGGAGGTGACTCAGGGTTTAGGAGAAGCAGGATTTGAATTCTTGTTTCCAGAAACAAAGTCACCCCCTCCCCCCACCCCTCCCCCTCCTTTCCTTTGCCCCTTGTTCTGGGAGCAGAGGAGAGAAGGTTTCAGTGCTGTTCCCCTCGGGCCTGGGGACCACCTCCTTGCAGTGGGACTCAGGGTGTGTGAGAGAGAGTGAGGGCCAGCGGAAGGCCAGCTGCCTGTGGGGCCTGACGGCGCGTGAGTATATCATCATTGCCAGAGCCAGTGACATTTCTGCCTGCAGACCCACGGCTCAAGAGTCCTGAGGGCTGGTTCGCTTGCATGGTGATGGGGCATGTGGCTTGGGAGCACTAGCTGCTTTCATGTGGGGTGCGGACAGCTGCTTTCCCAGGGTAATACTTCTCACAGTGGGATTTAGAGACGGGCTATGCCTGAGGAAAAATTCTATTCGTATGTTAAAAATTAGAGAGGTGTTCCTCCCACCTGAGGCCTAACTTAATTTGGGGAGAAAGATAATTTGGGAGGGTTGTTGTCTGTCTGATTGCTAGGGCTAGAGTAACACCCCAGAAGGGGTGTTTGTGGACACTTGGGGAGGGCTAGTTTTATCTTGAAAAGCAGAGTTATGGTTGGACTTGGGGAGAGTGCGCAAAAGGTTTCTGCAGAGCATTTGCACGGCATCCACTCTGCAATAAATACCTGGTGTGTGGACACTGCGTAGATCTGATGGACTGCCAGAGTTGGGGTGATTTGATTGATCTGTTTCGTTTTACCGCATGATGGTGGGAAGGGCATGCCCAGGAATGCAGGTACATGGCTAGTTAGGTGGGATTAGAATACAGATCTTTTTAATCTCGGGTCATTCCTCCTTCTACTACGCGGAAGCTGCCCCTTCAGACAAAGGCAGAGAAGATGCCCATTTTGCAGATGAGGAAATTGGGACTCAGGATGCCAGAGTTGCCCACACTTATTGATCTAATTTGTGAGAAATTGAGAACTGCCACCAAGTTCTCCCAGGTCAGACCTCTTTCTATCACGTTACATGGACTTAAATTAAGGTCTGAATTTGTTGGTTTTTTAATTTCACTTTTTTTTTTTTTCTTCTTTGGTTTCTACTTACCCTTTTCTTCTTTGGGTCATGTGAATAGTGTTTGAATGTGAGCTGCTACCTTCCGATCTGCTTTGCTGCCTGTTATCTTTCTCTTTCCTGAAAGAGGATGATAGCTTGTCCAAGAGGAGGAACTGAATAGTGGAGGCCTTTATTTCAGCTTTACTTGTGGAGGTGAAATTATGCACAGGCCTTGAAAGAAACTGACCACAGCTTTCCATCTAAGCCTCTCCCACTATTCTTAAAGCTGCAAGAATTCTGGAGTATAATTCCCATTCATAGGTGAGCCCTGATTCTGAGTAGATTTTAAACACACACACACACACGCGCACACACACACGCACACACACACACAGACTTCTTTAGCCTTCTTTGATGTGAGAGCAGCATTCAACAGAGACCAAGAGGGCACCACCCTACTACAGTCCCCCAGATGTTACACGGCCCTAATGAGTAACTCTTCGTAGTCAGATCAGTTTCTGATCAGCTTGGGGGCCCCTTTCTCTTGTGCAGGAAAGATGTTGGAGATGTGTTTTGGAGAAGTGCTTTGATGCCCATGGCGTTAGGTGACAGATCACAATAGAGGGGAGAAAGTGCTCTGACACCTGAGCTTGTGTGGTCGGTGAGGAAGGGAGGGGAAGCAGCTCTCTAAGCCGCTCTGAAGCACGCGGGAGACAGGGACTTGCCTCCCAGGAACCTGCACTCGCACCCCACCTCCTCCTCCCCGCTGTGCCTGGGCCCTGATTGTAGGCTCTGTTCACCAGGTGGGAGGAGCCTACCTTGAAGCATGGAGGCTTGGGATGTTTTCCCGCTGTGATGCTGACCATAGGCACCAAGAGGTTAGGGTTGGTGGTACCAATGGGAATGCTATTACTGCCCATAAGGAGAACTGACATGCATTGACTGCTCTCTGGGTGCCAGGCACTGGGCTAAGCACTTGACCTACGTTGATTCACCACTACAACTACCTGTGAGTAGGTACTATTTGGGGGGGTATTTATTTATTTATTTAAAAAGTATTTGATTGAAGTATAGTTGTTTTACAATGTTGTGTTAATTTCTGCTGTACGGCAAAGTGATTCAGTTGGTACTATTGTTTTAATTGTATTTTTAATTTTGGTAGAATACACATAACGATTTTTACCATCTTAACCATTAAAAATTTTTTTTAAAATTTATTTTATTTTTGGCTGTGTTGGGTCTTCGTTGGTGCGCGCAGGCTTTTCTCTGGTTGCGGTGAGCAGGGGCTACTCTTCGTTGCGGTGCAACGGGCTTCTCACTGCGGTGGCTTCTCTTGTTGTGGAGCACGGGCTCTAGGCACGCAGGCTTCAGCAGTCTTGGCACACAGGCTCAGTAGTTGTGGCTCGCGGGCTCTAGACCGCAGGCTCAGTAGTTGTGGCGCACGGGCTTAGTTGCTCCGCGGCATGTGGGATCTTCCCGGACTAGGGCTCGAACCCGCGTCCCCTGCATTGGCAGGCGGATTCTTAACCACTGCGCCACCAGGGAAGCCCCATCATCTTAACCATTTTTAAGTGTACAGCTCAGTAGTGTTCAGTACAGTCATATATTGGACAACCAATCTCCAGAATGCTTTTCGTCTTGCAAAATGGAAACTCTGTACCCATTGAACTTTTACTCCTCATTCTCCCCTTCCCCAGCCCCTGACAGCCATCATTCTGCCTTCTGTCTCTATGAATTTGACTTTTCTAGGTATCTTATAGAAGTGGAATCATACAGTATTTGTCCTTTTGTGACTGGCTTATTGCACTCAGCATAATGTCTTCAAGGTTCATCTGTGTTGTAGCATTTGTCAGAATGTCCTTCCTTTTTATGGCTGAATAGTAATAAATTGTATATATACCACCACATTTTATTTATCCATTTAGGTACTATTTTTTTACCTCCATTTTACAGCGGAAGAACCTGAGGCTTTGAGGAGTTAATAAGTAAGTTGTCCAACATCATGCAATCGGTAGTGGAGCTGGGATTTGAACCCAGGTCGTGTGGCTTTAGAGTGCATGTGATCAGGAGTAAGCAGATGGTGGAATTCAGCTGGCAAGAGTGTGAAAAACCAGGGTGATTCTCACCTGGGTGGTGACACCTCCTCACACAGTGCTGTGACATTTCAGTAACCAAGTGTTCCCAAGGACCATATGTACACAGGTATTTCCCTCTGGTTTATATTGGCCTCTGGGAAGCTCAGAGCCAAATGTGAAGCCCACCTCTAGCAAATGGTATGAGACATATGGCTTATATTTCTGTCCCTTTCCTTCACCTTATCTTTCCATCTCCCTTCCCAATTTTATTACTTTAAAAAAAATCATGAACGGTGTGCATCTTTTATCAGGTACTTCAGATTTTTTCTGGAACAAGGCAGAATATATAAATCGATGACATGATATCAGGTATTTTTGTTATTATTATTGTCTAAGGAATAACTGGTCTGTGGAGCAGTGGACAGAGACTAAAAAGGGAATTTTCTAACCTGACTCTGCTGTTAACTCAGTGTCTAACTTGGGCGAAGGCGCATGCACCTTTCTGAGTCTCAGTTTTCCCGCCTGGAAGATGGGGCTGCAGTTGATGACAGCAAACATTTCGTCTGTGCTGAGCCCTGCTCTAGGCACTCCACATGGTTTATCTCCTTTAATTCTCCCCACACTCCCACAAGGCAGGTGCTGTTGTTGTCCCCCCGCCCCACCCTTAATATTATTTTTCTTTTTTTTCCTTATTAATTAATTAATTAATTAATTAATTAATGGCTGCATTGGGTCTTCGTTGTTGCATGTGGGCTTTCTCTAGTTGCCGCGAGGGGGGCTACTCTTGGTTGCGGTGCGCAGGCTTCTCATTGCGGTGGCTTTCCTTGTTGCGGAACTTGGGCTC
>NC_041214.2:80906596-80916558 GCF_002837175.3 Physeter macrocephalus | reverse complement strand
AGTTGCCGCGAGGGGGGGCTACTCGTGGTTGCGGTGCGCAGGCTTCTCATTGCGGTGGCTTCTCTTGTTGCGGAACTTGGGCTCTAGGCGCGCAGGTTTCAGTAGTTGTGGCACATGGGCTCAGTAGTTGTGGCTCGCGGGCTCTAGAGCGCAGGCTCAGTAGTTGTGGTGCACGGGCTTAGTTGCTCCGCGGCGTGTGGGATCTTCCCGGACCAGGGCTCGAACCCGTGTCCCCTGCTTTGGCAGGCGGATTCTTAACCACTGCGCCACCAGGGAAGTCCTGTTGTCTCCTTTTTAGTTGAGATAAATTAAGGCCTAGAGAAGTGGGAAAACTTCCCTGAACTCCTACAGTTCCTGAGTGCAAACATCAGTGATCCGCGTCTGACTCTGAAGCCCAGGATGTTAGCCGCAGTGCTGGGCTACTTGCCTTGAAGCAGCCTTTGAGGCCTCTGTCATCTGTGGCATGCATTCATCTAATTTCATTAAGTCTTTATTGGATTCCCAATTATGTGCCTCTTACTGCTCTGGGCGCTGATCCAGTATTGGGTTTAGAGTGAAGAAAAAGACACACAAAACAATGATCCCTTGGAACTTACATTCTAGTAGGGTTGTGTGGAGGAGGCGGATAATAGATGAACATGTAAACAGCAGAGAATAATAAGTAACACTTAGGAGGGTTCACAGAGGGTGCTCTGCCCGTGAGGGAATGAGGAAGAGGCCAGGAAGTGATGTTTAAGCTGAGCTCTGAATGACAAGGAGCCAGCCATGGGAAAGTCAGGGTTGGGCAGGGAGCATTGTAGGCAGAGGGCAAGGCCAGTGCCAGGGCTGTGGAGTGGGAATGAGTCTGTGTTTGAGGAACAGAGGAGACCAGTGTGCCAGAAGGTAGTGGACTGCTGGGGGAGAAGCATGAGATGAGGGCAAGGCAGTGGCTGGTAGGTGTCAGTGAGCTTGAGAAGGGGCTTGGAGCTGAGTTGAGGTGTGATGGCAAGCATCTGAGTTACGTTTACCAGCATCATTCTGACTTCTGTGGGGGAAACGCCTTGCAAGGAGTAGAAGCAAGCCATAATCCAGGTGAAAGGTCGTAGTCACAGTGATTAGGGTAGTCGAGGTGGAACCAGAGAGAAGGGGATGGGTTCATGACATGCTTTGGTGGAATTGTGTAACTCTGTAGGATGTCGGGTGCAGTTTCCTCCAGAGAAATGTCAAGCTCAAGTGGGCAGCAATCTGAGAGACCCCGATGGATGTGGAGTGGAGTGCACAGACTTGCAGCTTGTTTGGACTAAGGACTCTGAGTGCTCCCCGCTTTAGTTTCTAGCCTTGAGCTTCTGGGCAAGGACCGGAGGGCAGTGGCTTCCTGCCTCTGACTTCCTGGCTGAGAGCTGCTGGAACGCCCCACGATGAGCCCCGCAGAACATGCCGCTTGCTTTGCTCTTTCTGGGTATTTGTATAAAGCATTCTTTCCCACCAAGAATACAGAACATCAGAGTGATGTTGACTTCATGGGCCATATTTAACATACCATTTTTCCTTGATGTGTCCTCTGTTCTTGCAGAGACGCCTGCCTCCGGTAAACTCTGTGGTGAGGCGCCTTCAGCCACCCTGTCAGATGGATTTAGAAGGCTCAGTGGGGGCCCGGAAGAGCTGGGGCTTCAAAGCCCCATCTTGCCTTGGGGACCCTGGTCCAAGGGTACCCCTCAGCCCTCCTCTTTTATTTACATTTGAATTCACACTTGCTGGCCCTTGCCCTGCTCCCTGTAATTCCTTTTAATGGGCTGGACTTCCCTGTAAGTACTCCAATTTTCAATGGAGAATCTGGTCTCAGAGAAGTTAGGTGATTAGTCAGTGTTAGGTAGTGGCTGAGTCAGTCTGGGAATCCAAGATTCCTGACGCAGCCTCGTGCTCTGGCCACCAGGCCAAAGTGACCTAGCATGTGACCTCTTTTCCCAGGTTGTCTCACGGCGATCTTATACTGCACTTGGCCTAAGCCTGGAGATGCTCAGAGATTATAGACGAAATCATCTGAAATTCACTCCTGAGGCTTCTTCACAAACTCCTCTTCAAATAGTTTGCAGTCTATAGTTGCCAGTGTTGTTTTGTTTTCTGGTTTTTTTTTACACTCTTTTAGCATCGTCTCTTAAAAACAATGTTTTGTTTTTGCTCACTTGTATTTCTTTTAAAATTTCTCTCGTATATTACCCATTCATTTAGTCAACAAACATTTATTGGGTTCTTACTGTATGCCAGGCATTGTGCTAGGTGCTGGGGATGGATTCAAAGATAATTTGGAGGCGTATGGGAGTGGATAATTACAGCACAGTGAGATAAGTGCTATAATAGAGGGATATATAAGGAGCTAGAAATAGCACTATGAATAACATCTCTGAACAAATTGCCTTCTTTTTTTCCTTTTGGATTATTCCCTTATGTATATTGCCCAAAGTGGGATTACTGGGTCATTTAAAAGATGAAAACAATTTGGCACAAAAAGATGTAATGACTTTGCCTGGGGAGTATAGCTCAATTTTCAACAGGGGGAAAATTGACAATTCCAGATTTAGATACTTCACCAGGAGGATTGGGCAGTTTTTATACTATTTCTAACAATGTGGTGGCTTTCAGGGGGAGCATCTATTCTAAACATGTCACCCCACATGTAGAAACACATATCCTTATATTTAATCTCACAGATTCCTTGTTAATGCTCACAAGAACCTAGCTATGTAAGTATGATCGTTTCCATTTTACAACTGAGGAAACTGTGCCTTAGTTAAAAGGAAGTGACTTGCTCAGCATTCCATAGTTAATTAGTGGAGAATCCGAGAATCAAGTGTAAGGTCTTTTGATTTTATAACTCCCGTCCTGTACTCCATGCTCTTTTTACCAACTGGGGGGTACTTATGCTCCAGCGAGGGCCTGGAATTCATTTAGTTATCTGTAGGAACTCTTCTCGAGGTGGTCAGGATCCATGAGATAGGTATAGAAGTCCTAACCTCCAGAGGGTCCAGTGTCCCGCTGTACATTGACCTGAAAGGACCTGAAGGCCCTTTACTCCTGACTCTGGCCCAGGTCCTGAAAGGTTAGTGCATGGTCTTAGCACTGAAGCAGAATCCCAAGGAAAGCTGAGAGCATGCCACAGTCCTGCTTTGAAACATTTATTATTTTCCTAGTATATTCAGCGGTATTTCCCTGACTTTAAATTCACTTATTTTGTTATTCATAACATTTTCCTAGTATTTTTGGCATTTAAGTAAAAACTCCTGCCCCTGCTACCCAGGGCTCATCATAACCAGACAGCAGTACCTATCCATTGTGAACACCCTTGATGTTCCCGCTCACTCATTTTTTCACCTTCATGCTGTAACTCATGCTGTTCTTTTTGCCTGAGATGACCTCTTCCGTCTTCATCCCTAGAACTCCTGCTCCTCCTGTAAACTTCTGCACAGATGCCACCTTCTGAATGAAGTAACCTCTGATCACCATCCGTTCCCTACCATCCATACTCCCCTAGAAGCCATCTCTCTATTCTGCTAACTCACAACACAGTGGGCCAGGAGGCAATAAAGTAAAACTGTATGGTGCTTACAGGCATGGGCTCTGGATTTGAGTTTTGGCTGTGATGCTTCCTAGCTGTGTGATTTGTTAGGTCAGTTAACCTGATGAGTTGCCTCATCTGTCAAGTGGGTACAAATAATCACACCAACCCACAGGTTGTTATGAAGATTTGTACTGTTATCTGTGCTTCTTCTATGGCACCTGCCATCACCTACTTTATGTTTTATCTCTGTTTCTAGACTGGGAGCTCTTTAAGGGCAGGAAGGGTCACATCTTGCCTGTGCCTTTGACATATGGGACCTGCCACAAAGTCTCCTTTAAGGGAAAGGTTTCCTTGTAACATCACTGGTGGCATCACTCAGTCCAGGCTCATTACAAGGCCCCAGTCACGTGGTGCCAGCCTGGCTGGGAGCTCTGTGATATGGAGCTTTGAGCACACATAATATGTGCTGGATAGGCCTCTGGCTCCTGCTTCTTGAGTGACAGAAAAGAGGCTAGAGCTTGTGTTTAGCCTGTGTTCTTCTGGCTCATCAAATTGGGTAGTGCTGACATTTCCCTAAAGGCAGAATGGAAATCCTGTTTGGAACACGAGACTTGGTTTCTTTTCTGGGTCTTCCGTGGGTGAGTGTTCCGGACTAGAGGAAAGTGTCAATGGAGGGGTGGGTTTGGGGCAACTCTGAGGGTCACCCACTCCTCTGACTTCTCTGGGTGGGGCCACAGAGAAGGGGTCCCTCCAGAGGAGGCTTTCATTTAGACACTCCCACCCTTGCTGTGCTTGGAAACTGATTATAGAAGGGGATTCAGTTCCATCTAACTTTCTCTTGTGTCATTTTCCAAAATGCAGTAGCCATGAGTCTCAAGAGCCAGTGTTTTAGCCTGGCACACAAGGTCCTTCATGTTCTGGCCACAGCATTCCTTTCCAGCCTCATGTCCCACCACTTCCCTCCATGTTTTTTGCCCCTGGCCTCACCAGATTAGTCACTTTCCCCAAGAAGAACACCCTGAACTCATCTCCTTAAGGCCTTAGCACACTGTGTTCTCTGGGCCTATTTCTCTCCTCCTCATACGTGGAAATCCTCTTGGGTCTTCAGGCTCAGTTTAGAAGGCATCATCAGCAGAGCTCTTCCTGACCCTCAAAAGGACACTGCACGTACTGGTACTTTGCACACTTTTCCTTCTGTCTTGTCACGGGCGAGTGTGTCCCTCTTGAACCTGTGAGCTCTTTGAGAGCTTAAGGCATGTCTGACTCAGCGCCTATATCTGCGAGGCCCGTACACTGTGCCTTCTTAAGGACAGGAGGTGCCAGCAGATGCCTGTTTTGTGCACCTCTTAATACAGGGCATCTGACATCGTGGCAGCTAACAGTTGCGCCGGGGGGTGTTCAGAAGCTCATGCTAGGATTACCCGTGATTCATTTGATCATGAGCCCAGACATTTGAATAATGTTTTTGAGTTGCCCTGATATTAGCTCATTGCTAACCTTTCTCAGGCCTGCTTCTCACATACCTGGCAGACGTCTGCTTAGTGCCAGGGCTCTGAGCTCTTTATTTCACTTAAGAACATAGCAGCAAGATCATATGGCAGCTTCTATTTTTAGTTTTTTGAGGAACCTCCATACAGTTTTTCATAGTGGCTGCACCAACTTATGTTCTCACCAACAGTGTAGGATTGTTCCCTTTTCTCTATATGATCCAGCAATCCCACTCCTGGGTGTATATCCGGACAAAACTATAATTCGAAAAGATACATGTACCCCTATGTTTATAGCAGCACTATTCACAATAGCCAAGATATGGAAACAACCTAAAAGTCCTTTGACAGATCAATGGATAAAGAAGATGTACTATATATACACAATGGAATACTACTCAGCCATAAAAAGAATGAAATAACACCATTTGCAGCAACATGGATGGACCTAGAGATTACTATGCTAAGTGAAGTAAGTCAGAAAGAAAAACAACAAATATATGATATCATTTACATGTGAAATCTAAAATATGACACAAATGAACCTATCTACAAAACAGAAACAGCTTCACAGACATAGAGAACAGACTTGTGGTTGCCAAGGGGAAGGGGAGGTGGGGGAGGGATGGATTGCAAATTTGGAAGTAGCAGATGCAATCAATTATATATAGAATGGATAAACAACAAGGTCCTACTGTATAGCGCAGGGAACTGTATTTAATATCCTGTGATAAACCATATTGGAAAAGAATATGAAAAAGAATATACATCTATACATACATATATATATCATATATCTGAATCACTTTTCTGTACAGCAGAAATTAACACAACATTGTAAATCAACTCTACTTCAATAAAATAAATTTAAAAAAAAGAACATAACAGCAAGGTGACGTTCAAGAAGGATCTATCTACTTTTAATGTGAACATTTTTTAGTTTGAAAGTTCAGACTTTGTTTTAAAATGTGAACATAGCAGAAGAATTTTTTTCAGGTATATTTCTGCCTCTAGCAGAATAGCTGTCCATAGTATAGTTTTAACTGCAAAATAATAAAACACAGGTCGTGGAGCTTGATTTTGAAGACTTGGGGTCAAGTCTTGGCTTTACCATTTACTAGCCCCCAAATCTTAGACAGTTGTTTGACCTCCCTGACCCTTAGTTTCCTCAGTGGACAATTGGGAAATCTTTTTCATAGGGCTGATGGACAGTTTAAATGAGGTCTCGGACATTAAATTGGGGTTTTTACTACTGTCTAGCTCATCAATTGGATTCGAAGGACATTTTTATTTATTTATTTATTTATTTTTTTGTGGTATGCGGGCCTCCCTCTGTTGTGGCCTCTCCCGTCGTGGAGCACAGGCTCCGGACGCGCAGGCTCAGCGGCCATGGCTCACGGGCCCAGCCGCTCCGCGGCATGTGGGATCCTCCCAGACCGGGGCACGAACCCGGTTCCCCTGCATCGGCAGGCGGACGCGCAACCACTGCGCCACCAGGGAAGCCCCGAAGGACATTTTTAGATAGCAGTTCCAAAGAGTTTGCTTTTGGTGGAAAATGCTTGGATGTGTAAGTTTTCAGGCATGTATTTTATTTTGTTTTATTTTTTGGATGACAAAATAAATGAATTTACAGTCAGGGGACACACAGTATCTAGCAGACCTAGTGAGCATACATGGCTTATAAGACTCAGTTATAGTTCTAATAAGTTAGAACCACAGAACCATAGGCTCTGAGAAATTGTAGATAGAAACTTTGGAAGATGAGGGGGTGAGCGTTGATTAATGCACACTGCCTGCAGGCTCTGTGCTTTGCATGCTGGGTACGGCATCCCAAGAAATGATTACATACACCCTGATGGGTAGGTGATATTAGCCCCACTTTGAAGATAGGAAGGCTTGAGCTCAGGGAGGTTAAATAATTTACACAGGTCCCATAGCAAAGCCTTGAACTTCGCCCTGTACTTGTGATGGCCTCTGGAAATCCTTTGCATTTACAGAAGTGACAAGACCTGCCTTTATCCCTTCATTCCAGGGCAGCCATAAGTTCTGGGCCAGATAAAGCAGTGGAAAGCGGCAGTCTTTATGTCCCATAACTTGTTTAATGAGTCTAGAAGAGTGTCTTGACTTTTCCTGCCAGGAATCTGCTCATTTGGAGCTCCTTTGACTATACTCGTTCATCAGCCTTTACTTCTCTTTCTCCCTTTGGGGAGATATTTGCCATTGGCCAGCTGCACTTTTGAGGTCAGAGATGTATTTGAAGATGACTTCATATTTTCTTTAAGAAAAAAATTACAGGTGGAAATTAAATCTGTTGAGCATTTCCCATCATCTCCTCCAACATGTGGTAGTGGGAAGAGGCAGCACGGGGCTGGGAGGTAGGGAGTTCTCACCTGGCACCTGTCACTGACCAGTGAGAGGACTTGGGCCAAGCCTTTCTATCCCTTTCAGGGTTTCAGCGTCTTCATCTGTAAACAGTGAGGGCACCATCAGGTGACTCCTAAGATTTTAAAACTCTGCATGTCTTGTGGTGTCAAAACCATCAATTTATGCTGAGCTGCGTAATCCTGCAGCTGTTTCTCTGCTACTTTTCAGTCTTCGGGTTTAATCTATCCAACAATGTATAATTTTTTAAAGGGAAGCTTTTATAGACACTTCTGAAAATAAAATGGGGGGGAATAAATGGATGTTAAAAAATAGAAAACAACCAATTAAATGGTGTATAGTATGTAATTCTCCTTGGAAACTTACAGAGAAATCGAGGCGCACTTTAACAACTGGTAATTTAAATTGCATTTGAACTCTGCTAATGGTTTGTTTGCATGAGAACTTCAATCATTTCACAGTGGTTTTTTAGCAGAACTGCTTGTTCTCTTTATGGAAAAGAAGAAAAAAAATTGTTAGAAGAAAAGTTGACTATGGAAAAGGGGGACCGTGTTCATTTGTGCATGGAGAGAAGCTAGCCAGTGCCTGAAACATTGCCCCAGGCCCAAGGTGGAGAGCTTTACCTTTCAGTGAAGTTTGAAAATCTGGGAAGTCAGCTGCCCTTTGCTGCTGTTGTAGAAGCTGTTATGATCGATATCTCCCTCTGCAAGGAGAAGCTTAGGTTTCCTGGGGCTTGGAGGTGGGGTCTTTTTGTTTTTATTTATTTATTTCTTTTTGAGATTTCACTGTCCACAGAGCCAGTGTTGGACTCCTCACATTCCATCCCCTCAACAAGTGTGAAATTATGCCTTTCTCTCATTTTAATGAGATGGCTTTGAAATTTCGAATGCCCGTCAAGAGCGCTAGCTCTCAGGAAACACATTGCTTTGCTGGACTCACCTTGATTATACTCCATTTTCCCAACTTAGTTTCTTTCTGCTGTTGGGCTATATGCAAGAACTTTTTTTTTTTTTTTTAAACATCTTTTCTCTTTTTTTTGGCCGTGTTGTGGAGCATGCTGGATCTTAGTTCCCGACCAGGGATCGAAACTGCGCCCCCTGCAGTGGAAGCGCAGAGTTTGTTTTTTTTTTAATTCAAGTATTTTATTCACAGCAAAGTAATTCAGTTATACATATATACATTCTTTTTCATATTCTTTTCTATTATGGTTTATCATAGGATATTGAATATAGTTCCCTGTGCTATATAGTAGGACCTTGTTGTTTATCCATTCTACATATAATAATTTGCATCCGCTAATCCCAAACTCCCAATCCATTCCTCCTCCACCCACCTCTGCCTTGGCAACCACAAGTCTGTTCTCTATGTCTGTGAGTCTGTTTCATAGATAAGTTCATTTGTGTCTTATTTTGGATTCCACATATAAGTGATATCATATGGTATTTGTCTTTCTGACTTTGCTTACTATGATAATCTCTAAGTCCATCCGTGTTGCTGCAAATGGCATTATTTCATTCTTTTTATGACTGATAACAATTTAATGTTAAAAATGTATCACATCTTCTTTATCCATTCATCTGTTGATGGACACTTAGGTTGCTTCCATGTCCTGGCTATTGTAAATAGAGCTGCAGTGAACATTGTAGTACATGACTCTTTTTGAATTACGGTTTTCTCAGGGTATATGTCCAGTAGTGGGATTGCTGCGTCATATGGTAGTTCTATTTGTAGTTTTTGAGGAACCTCCATGCTGTTCTCCATAGTGGCTGTATCAGTTTACACTCCCACCAGCCGTGCAAGAGGGTTCCCTTTTCTCCACACCCTCTCCAGCATTTATTGTTTGTAGATGTTTTGATGATGGCCATTCTGACTGGTGTGAGGTGATACCTCATTGTAGTTTTGATTTGCATTTCTCTAATGATTAGTGATGGTGAGCATCCTTTCATGTGTTTATGCAAGAGCTTTGAAGCCGGTGTTCTGAGGTCTGGGTATGTAAGTCCTGGTTTTCCTCCGAAGCTGATTGCGTGGCTGATGGCAGGTCTCTGGCCAGCGAGTGTCGGTGACCTCTTCTGTTACAGTGGCCATACCTCGGTCCAGTGGAGCGAGCCCCGGGCTTGAGCCCTGGGCTGCCTGCCACTCACTAATGGTGCGCTCCTGGGGTGGCCACCTCCCTCCTCTGGCCCCCAGGTTCTTCTCCTGTCAGTTGGAAGGGTGGAAGTGGGTCATTTTTAAGGTCTCTCTCAACTTTGAGCTTGTACAGGTATTTGAAGATTGAATGGGATCATATTCACAAAACAATTGTATGATTGGTTCAATAATGTTTAAAATGACAGCAATGAAAATGGGAGTAGTCATTTTTCTGGTATGTGGATTTCCCCTGTGTCTACGAAAGACACATTTTGTAACAACCAGCTACCCTGGAATACTTGTCTGTTGGAATATATATTGCAGAATCCATAGCAAAATACTGATAGTTCTTTTTTTTTTTTTGAGGTACGTGGGTCTCTCACTGTTGTGGCCTCTCCCGTTGCGGAGCACAGGCTCCGGACGCGCAGGCT
>NC_041214.2:80901087-80906442 GCF_002837175.3 Physeter macrocephalus | reverse complement strand
TGTGGGATCTTCCCAGACCGGGGCACGAACCCGTGTCCCCTGCATCGGCAGGCGGACTCTCAACCACTGCGCCACCAGGGAAGCCCTACTGATAGTTCTTAATGAAAGAAAGCCAGTAATGAGGACTTCCCAGGAAGCATCGAGGTTGTCCAGCCCTCTGCTGCTCACTGGCTCTCATGTTTTGAGCAAGGAAACTAAGGTTCACAGCGGCCACTAGATCCCATAGTTAGAAATCTATCTCGAACTCATATTCCTTGTCTCTTTTTATTTTTTGTAGTTCAGATTTTGCTGTTAATTTTTTCTTGCCTAACATGTGAGTATCTAATTGATCTATCTCTTTCACTTCTGATATAGCTTCATCATGAGATGAAGCTATATTCCCCCCAAAAGCTGAGGTATGAACACTGGGGTACCAGCATTCTCTTTCCTCATCATTCTAAGGCACATTAGTGAAATAGAAATGCCAGAAGCTGACTGGCAGCTTAGGAGATACAGAGGTCAGCCACTAGATTTGCGGGTTTCAAGCCTGGTATTCCCAGTACGGTTTACCCAGTAAGTTCATAAATTTGGGAAGTTCTACAGCTGGTAAGATCCTAGAGATTCATAAGCAACCTTCTTCTCCCATTTCCACAGGTGGGAACATTGAGGAAACAGAACTGAAGACAGAATCCAGTCACCTGATTCCAGTTTAGTGCTTTCTCCATTCCACAGGACACTCATCAGAGGGAAGATATTTTTCCTCAGTTGGTGAGTCCTATGCAAAGAAGAAAACTTTTTCCTTTTATAATCAATATGCATATTTTAATGAGTTTTCAAAATCAGTGGTTTCCATTTAAAGCATGGGCACTGGTAACTAGGATGGACTAAGAACTAAGAAGAACAAAAATGTTCTTCCTGTCTTCTTGAGCCGATTTCATTGGCAATGGACAGGATATAATAATGCTAATAAAATGTGTGGCAAAGCAAAGTCAGGACTCAGCTCTTGGAAGGTGGCAGGAAGAGAAATTGGAAGAAGATTTGGACGAATGAGGATTTTAGATTGCCAATAATTGCATTGCTTCCTTCTTTCTCCTTTGTCATGGAGGGAAGTGTTCTTGAAATTGAAGGACCAGAAAGAAAGTGTCAATGAACTGTGTTATGGGCGTTTCTGAGGAAGTAGTAGTATTGAGAGGCTCTTGCTCACCCCGGTGCAAGATGCTTCTTCTGTGAACTTACTGTATTTTCACATCAACCCTTTGAGGTAGGGGAAGCTAAATTCGCTTAGTCAAGGGTGTGCACCTGTGTCTTAAAGGGCCTGTACGGGCTCCCTAGGGATCTGAGTTTGAATCTTGGAATCCTGTTGCACACTCAGAAAGGAGAATGGTGAGCAGGTAAGGGAAACTTTCCCTTGTGTTTTGGAATTCCTCTGTGTTTATAGCAGGTAGAACATCGTATTCTAGAAAAGAATGGATGGTGTGGGATACCCTGGGCTGTAGGGGGATCTGAGAAAAATAGCTGGGGGATTCTGGGAAAGGCTTCTATTTAGAATTCTAGATTTTTGCTCTCCATCTCCAGGGCCAGTCCCTATATGCCCCACCTCTGGCTTTTTACCAGATAAATAATATGTGTTGCCATGTTTATGGTGTAGTTTTTCAAAAGGGAGCAGATGCTGTTGTGATCCATAAAGCCTAATTTCATTTAAAAGTATGGCTGAGTGTACAGTTAATTTTGTCACCCTTTGTTTTCTTAATCAGTGTATCTTAAAAGAACACCCAGTGTTCTTTGCACCTATGGATCTGCATAAGATGAAAGGCTGGAAACCACTGCTTGGACTCTTAAACATTTTAGTCTGTTAACATTTCAAACATGGTCTGAAATGTTTTGCCCCAAGCATACACTTTGAGCATCAGATGTAAATCTTTGTTCTCCGCTCTACTGCCTGAGTTTTTTCAGTGCTTAAAATTAAATTGTGATGAATATGAAGCCTTGTACTTGGATTCAAACAAAAAATCGAGTGTGTCGTGACAGAATGGGAGAGAGCACCTTACCAGGAGCACGTTGGAAGAAACTCAGAAGTGTCTGTTGTCCATAAGCTAATTATGAGCCAGCAGTGGCCTTTGTCTTCCAAAACACTGATGCAGCCTCAGATTGCAGTACAGAGAGAAGAGCGTGGGTGGGTGACCCTGCCAGAAGCCGGCAAGTCCCGAGGTAAGGTGGGCCTTAGGCTCAGTTTGAGCAGGACCTGGGCTCTGTTTCTCTGCAGTGCTCCTTGCCCTGCCCTCTCGTGTGTGTGTTGGCTTCATCCTCAGGATGTTTCCCCTCTTGGTCACGAGCTGGCTGCCTGCTGTCACCTGGAAGCTTATGGCAGCTACACAGTGGAGAAGAGGTGGTTCTTCCAAAGAGTATGTGAGTGCTGATAGGGGGCAGAGAGAGGACTAAGGCTTTGTGGGCGACGATGAACCTTTTTTTAACCCTCCTGTTGGTGCTCTTCTAGGGTGTTGGACTTTAGTCCTTGCCTCCTCCTCTGAAAGGGACGTTAGCCAACTGGCCTCTCCACACTAGGATGCTGAGAGGACCGGAAATGATGTCCCACTGTTACAGGAATGAGACCCGGAAAAGGCAGGATGCAGGGCACACCTGACAATGGCCTTTAAGAATATAAAATGCAGTCAGAAGAGGGGCAGCATCTCCTGCTCATATGTGTAGCTCCACAGGCTAGTAGGATCTCTGGCACATAATAGGTGCACAGTGCATTTTCCTGGATAGAAAGACTAAATCCAAAGGTAGTGACCGGCCCTTTTCCTGAAGGTGTTCTATCAGGTGCTGGCCAATTCTCTGTTGGAAAGCTTTAGGAATTCTAGCACAGATGAGGCTGAACTTCATGGTTTTATGAGAATGAAACAAATAGCTGGACAGAAAGAAATAGGCTTCTGGGACCAGTACACCTTAAAAAGTTTGCAAGTACATAAAAAGGCAGCGAGTATGGTGGCATGGGGTATCAGAAGACCTGCCAAATATTAGATGTGCAACCCTAGAAAACAACATCCCTCCACCTTCATTCCCCTGATCAGAGAATTAGGAATAATCGCTGTCCTGCCCACCTCTCGTGTTTGTTTAGAGCAAGTGGGTTGATAGATGCCAACTTGTTTTGCAAACTGTAAAGTGTGGTCCATACATGATAGGTCATTACACTTGTTTTCCTCTTTAGTTTCAACGTAAAGAATATAAAGAAAAATAAGACATTGACTCTAAAGAAAAATATTGATCTTGAATATAAAGAAACATAAGACAATGGCATGTGCAATCCCCTGCACTGTTCCTGGTGCATAGTATATGCTCAGTGTGTGTCCTTCCTTCCAACTCTGTACCCACATCATCCCCAGGACTGGATGGGCAGTAATTTGTCCTCAGTCTTGGAAAGGAGCTAGATCTGTAACCCAGCTTAATGATCATGGCTGAAGTTGAGATGAAGTTGTGTATCATGATTACTTTCCATATTTGTTTTTGCTCTAGGCAACAGGAGGTGGAGGGAGGTAGATTCAGAGACTGAGGAAGTCTCAGTGCTTTGAGAAATTCCCTAGAAGCTACAGTCTAGCCATTTGGGACTTACGTTGTTTGATTAGATAATCACACCTTCTGCTCTAGGCGTGACTGGCCTAGTGGGAGTCAGGAAGGAAATTATTTCCCTCTGTTGATACTAGCATACAATTGTTGATGGTAGCCAAGCGCTTTCAGTTTTAATATTTCCTCTTTGGTCCTCAGAAGAATCAGGTATTAATCTCTGCTGGAAGCAAAGTGTTGGTCACTTCTGTCAGAGGTGAATGTCTTGGCTCCCTCCAGTCTGTCAGTCAGGTGATTTCTGGGCATGTGTGACCATCTGTGTAGCCAGCTTTAATGCTTTTATGTTACTGCTTCAAAAGTTACAAAAGGATTTGTTGGGTATGAGCAGGGACTCATCCAGACTCCTGAGGCCCTGTGGCTGTTCTATAACCAAGGGATGTGTTGTCGGAGATGTTTTGCTGTCCATGTAAGTAGAAGGTGGAGCTGGCTCTCTCTTTTGTTTCCTTCCTCCTAATTCCACATGCTTCTATTTCCTGATCTCAGCACAGTGGACACACTTCTACTGTACCTTGGGCAGAGCCCTAGGTTGTCAGGAGTTCTCAGGTTCTCCCCCATTGGGCTACTATGTGGTGGAGGGGGGCTGATGGCGAATGGATGGAGAGCCCCATGAGTCCTGTATAGATTGCTGCCAAATATTTACTCCTGGTTCACAGGGCGTGTGCTTGCTCTCTGCCCTGATCCCAGTGTTTGTCTGGAAGTCAGCAAAACTCAGGATCTTTAGGACACCACGGTGAATTAGACATAGTCCCTAACCCTGAGAAGCTTATAGTCTAGTTGGAGAGAAAGACATACATAAGAGGGAAATACACATTAGAAAGGTATTGTTTACAACACACATTCATTGATCACCAGGTCTTTTTTTTTTCTTTAACATCTTTATTGGAGTATAATTGCTTTACAGTGGTGTGTTAGTTTCTGCTTTATAACAAAGTGAATCAGTTATACATATACATATATCCCCATATCTCCTCCCTCTTGCGTCTCCCTCCCGTCCTCCCTATCCCACCCCTCTAGGTGGTCACAAAGCAGCGAGCTGATCTCCCTGTGCTATGTGGCTGCCTCCCATTAGCTATCTCTTTTACATTTGGTAGTGTATATATGTCCATGCCACTCTGTCACTTCGTCCCAGCTTACCCTTCCCCCTCCCCGTGTCGTCAAGTCCATTCACTCCGTCTGCGTCTTTATTCCTGTCCTGCCCCTAGGTTCTTCAGAACCATTTTTGTTTTTTGTTTTTTTTAGATTCCGTATATATGTGTTAGCATACAATATTTGTTTTTCTTTTTCTGACTTACTTCAGTCTGTATGACAGACTCTAGGACCATCCACATCACTACAAATAACTCAATTTCATTTCAGTTTAACTGAGTAATATTCCATTGTATATATGTGCCACATCTTCTTTATCCATTCATCTGTTGATAGACACTTAGGTTGCTTCCATGTCCTGGCTATTGTAAATAGAACTGCAGTGAACATTGTGGTACATGACTCTTTTTGAATTATGGTTTTCTCAGAGTATATGCCCAGTAGTGGGATGGCTGGGTCATATGGTAGTTCTATTTGTAGTTTTTAAAGGAACCTCCATGCTGTTCTCCATAGTGGCTGTATCAATTTACATTCCCACCAACAGTGCAAGAGTGTTCCTTTTCCTCCATGCCCTCTCCAGCATTTATAGTTTGTAGATTTTTTGATGATGGCCATTCTGACTGGTGTGAGGTGATAGCTCATTGTAGTTTTGATTTGCATTTCTCTAAT
>NC_041214.2:80900349-80900788 GCF_002837175.3 Physeter macrocephalus | reverse complement strand
TGGGTTTATCTCTGGGCTTTCTATCCTGTTCCATTGATCTATATTTCTTTTTTTGTGCCAGTACCATACTGTCTTGATTACTGTGGCTTTGTAGTATAGTCTGAAGTCAGGGAGCCTGATTCCTCCAAGTCCATTTTTCTTTCACAAGATTTCTTTGGCTATTCGGGGTCTTTTGTGTTTGCATACAAACTGTGAAATTTTTTGTTCTAGTTCCTTGAAAAATGCCAGTGGTAGTTTGATAGGGATTGCATTGAATCTGTAGACTGCTTTGGGTAGTACAGTCATTTTCACCATGTTGATTCTTCCAATCCAAGAACATGGTATATCTCTCCATCTGTTTGTATCATCTTTAATTTCTTTCATCAGTGTCTTATAGTTTTCTGCATACAGGTCTTTTGTCTCCTTAGGTAGGTTTATTCCTAGGTATTTTATTCTTTTT
>NC_041214.2:80899155-80899980 GCF_002837175.3 Physeter macrocephalus | reverse complement strand
CTTGTTTTCTGATTTGGATTCCTTTTATTTCTTTTTCTTTTCTGATTGCTGTGGCTAAAACTTCCAAAACTATGTTGAATAATAGTGGTGAGAGTGGACAGCCTTGTCTTGTTCCTGGTCTTAGAGGAAATGGTTTCAGTTTTTCACCATTGAGAACGATGTTGGCTGTAGGTTTGTCATATATGGCCTTTATTATGTTGAGGTAAGTTCCCTCTGTGCCTACTCTCTGCAGGGTTTTTATCATAAATGCGTGTTGAATTTTGTCAACAGCTTTTTCTGCATCTATTGAGATGATCATATGGTTTTTATAATTCAATTTGTTAATATGGTATATCACATTGATTGATTTGCGTGTATTGAAGAACCCCGCCTTCCTGGGATAAACCCCACTTGATCATGTTGTATGATCCTTTTAATGTGCTGTTGGATTCTGTTTGCTAGTATTTTGTTGAGGATTTTTGCATCTATGTTCATCAGTGATATTGGCCTGTAGTTTTCTTTCTTTGTGACATCTTTGTCCGGTTTTGGTATCAGGGTGATGGTGGCCTCATAGAATGAGTTTGGGAGTGTTCCTCCTTCTGCTTTATTTTGGAAGAGTTTGAAAAGGATAGGTGTTAGCTCTTCTCTAAAGGTTTGATAGAATTTGCCTGTGAAGCCATCTGGTCCTGGGCTTTTGTTTGTTGGAAGATTTTTAATCACAGTCGCAATTGCAGTGTTTGTGATTGGTCTGTTTATATTTTCTATTTCTTCCTTGTTCAGTGTTGGAAGTTTGTGCTTTTCTAAGAGTTTGTCCTTTTCTTCCAGGTTGTCCATTTTATTGGCATA
>NC_041214.2:80879133-80898719 GCF_002837175.3 Physeter macrocephalus | reverse complement strand
TTTGTTTCTAGGTATTTTTTGATTTCCTCTTTGATTTCTTCAGTGATCTCTTGGTTATTTAGTAGTGTATTGTTTAGCCTCCATGAGTTTGTATTTTTTACAGATTTTTTTTCCTGTAATTGATATGTAGTCTCATAGCATTGTGGTCGGAAAAGATGCTTGATATGATTTCAATTTTCTTAAATTTACCGAGGCTTGATTTGTGATACAAGATAGGGTCTATCCTGTAGGATGTTCCATGAGCACTTGAGCAGAAACTGTATTCTGTTGTTTTTCGATGGAATGTCCTATAAATTTCAATTAAGTCCATCTTGTTTAATGCATCATTTAAAGCTTGTGTTTTCTTATTTATTTTCATTTTGTATGATCTGCCCATTGGTGAAAGTGGCGTGTTAAAGTCCCCTACTATGATTGTGTTACTGTTGATTTCCCCTTTTATGGCTGTTAGCATTTGCCTTATGTATTGAGGTGCTCCTATGTTGTGTGCATAAATGTTTACAATTGTTATATCTTCATCTTGGATTGACCCCTTGATCATTATGTAGTGTCTTTCTTTGTCTCTTGTAATAGTCTTTATTTTAAAGTCTGTTTTGTCTGATATGAGAATTGCTACTCCAGCTTTCTTTTGATTTCCATTTGCATGGAATATCTTTTTCCGTCCCCTCACTTTCAGTCTGTATGTGTCCCTAGGACTGAAGTGAGTGTCTTGCAGACAGTCTATATACAGGTCTTGTTTTTTTATCCATTCATCCCCAGTCTGTCTTTTGGTCACAGCATTTAATCCATTTACATTTAAGGCAGTTATTGATATGTATGTTCCTATTACCATTTTCTTAATTGTTTTGGGTTTGTTATTGTAGGTCTTTCCCTTCTCTTGTGTTTACTATTGAATCTGAATGAGATTCTTACTGGGTAGTGTAATCTTGGTTTGTAGGTTTTTCCCTTTCATCACTTTACACATGTCCTGCCACTCACTTCTGGCTTGCAGAGTTTGTGCTGAAAGTTCAGCTGTTAACCTTATGGGGATTCCCTTGTATGTTATTTGTTGTTTTTCCCTTGCTGCTTTTACTATTTTTTCTTTGTATTTAATTTTTGATAGTTTGATTAATATGTGTCTTGGCGTGTTTCTTCTTGGATTTATCCTGTATGGGACTATCTGCGCTTTCTGGAGTTGATTGACTATTTCCTTTCCCATATTAGGGAGGTTTTCAACTGTAATCTCTTCAAATATTTTCTCAGTCCCTTTCTTTTTCTGTTCTTCTTTTGGGACCTCTATAATTCGAATGTTGGTGTGTTTAATGTTTTCCCAGACATCTCTGAGACTGTCCTCAATTCTTTTCATTCTTTTTTCTTTATTCTGCTCTGCAGTCGTTATTTCCACTATTTTATCTGCCAGGTCACTTATCCATTCTTCTGCCTCAGTTATTTTGCTGTTGATTCCTCCTATAGAATTTTTAATTTCATTTATTGTGTTGTTCTTCATTGTCTGTTTGCTCTTTACTTCTTCTAGTTCCTTGTTAAACATTTCTTGTATTTTCTCCTATTTCCAAGATTTTGGATAATCTTTATTATCATTACTCTGAATTCTTTTTCAGGTAGACTGCCTATTTCCTCTTCACTTATTTGGTCTGGTGGGTTTTAACCTTGCTCCTTCATCTGCCGTGTGTTTCTCCGTCTTGTCATTTTGCTTAACTTACTATGTTTGGGGTCTGCTTTTTGCAGGCTGCAGGTTTGTAGTTCCCCTTGTTTTTGGTGTCTGCCCCCAGTGGCTAAGGTTGGTTTAGTGGTTTGTATAGGCTTCCTGATGGAGGGGATTGGTGCCTGTGTTCTGGTGGATGATGCTGGATCTTCTCTTTCTGTTGGGCAGGACCGCATTCAGTGGTGTGTTTTGGGGTTTCTGTGACCTTATTATGATTTTAGGCAAGCTCTCTGCTAATGAGTGGGGTTGTGTTCCTGTCTTGCTAGTTGTTTGGCATAGGGTGTCCAGCACTGTAACTTGCTGGTTATTGAGTGGAGCTGTTTCTTAGCGTTGAGATGGAGATGTCTGGGAGCGCTTTTGCCGTTTGATATTATGTGTAGCCAGGAGGTCTCTGGTGGACCAATGTCCTGAACTTGGCTCTCCCATCTCAGAGACTCAGGCCTGACTTCTGGCCAGAGCAGCAAGACCCTGTCAACCGCATGGCTCAGAGAAAAGGGAGAAAAAAGAAAGAAAGAAAGAAAAAATAAAATAAAATAAAAAATTATTAAAACAAAAAATAAAAAAAATTATTAAAAATAAAAAAATTAAAATGTAATAAAAAAAGAAAGAAAGAAGAGATCAAACCAAAAAAACAAATCCACCAATGATAGCAAGCACTAAAAACTATACTAAAAAACAAGCAAACAAACAAAAATGGACAGACAGAACCCTAGGACAAATGGTAAAAGCAACGCTGTACAAACTAAATCACACAAAGAAGCATACACATACACCCTCACAAAAAGAGAAAAAGGAAAATAAAATCTATATATATATAAAAAAGGAAGAGAGCAACCAAATCACTAAACAAATCTACCAATGTTAATAAATTCTAAATACTAAACTAAGATAAACATAAAACCAGAAACAGATTAGATGCAGAAAGCAACCCAAGTCAACAGTTGCTCCCAGAGTCCACTGCCTCCGTTCTGGGATGCTTCGTTGTCTGTTCAGGTATTGCACAGATGCAGGGAACGTCAGGTTGATTGTGGGGATTTAATCTGGTGCTCCTGAGGCTGCTGGGAGAGATCTCCCTTTCTCTTCTTTGTTCGCACAGCTCCTGCGGTTCAGCTTTGGATTTGGACCCGCCTCTGCGTGTAGGTCACCTGGGGGCGTCTGTTCTCTCAGACAGGACGGGGTTAAAGGAGCAGCTGATTCGGGGGCTCTGGCTCATTCACGCGGTGGGGAGAGTGGGGTACGGAATGTGGGGCGAGCCTGGGGCAGCAGAGGCCAGCGTGACGTTGCACCAGCCTGAGGCTCGCTGTTTGTTCTCCCTGGGAAGCTGTCCCTGGATCACGGGACACTGGCAGTGGCGGGTTGCAGAGGCTCCCGGGAGGGGAGGTGTGGATAGTGACCTGTGCTTACACACAGCCTTCCTGGTGGCTGCAGTAGCAGCCTTAGCGTCTCGTGCCCGTCTCTGGGATCCGCGCTGATAGCTGCGGTTCGCGCCCGTCTCTGGAGCTCGTTTAGACGATGCTCTGAATCCCCTCTCCTCACGCACCCCAAAACAATGGTGTCTGGCGTCTTAGGCATGTCCAGATTTTTTACTGGATTCCCTCCCAGCTAACTGTGGTGCACTAGCCCCTTCAGGCTGTGCTCACGCAGCCAACCCCAGTCCTCTCCCTGGGATCTGACCTCTGAAGCTTGAGCCTCAGCTCCCAGCCACCACCCGCCCTGGTGGGTGAGCAAACAAGCCCCTCAGGCTGGTGAGTGCTGGTCAGCACCGATCCTCTGTGTGGGAATCTGTCTGCTTTTCCCTCCGCACCCCTGTTGCTGCGCTCTCCTCCGTGGGTCTGAAGCTTCCCCCCTCTGCCACCCGCAGTCTCCACCCTCGAAGGAGCTTCTAGTGTGTGGGAACCTTTCCCCCTTCACAGCTCCCTCCCAGAGGTGCAGGTCCCAGACCTATTCTTTTTTCTCTGTTTTTTCTTTTCTTTTTTTTTTTTGCCCCACCCAGGTATGTGGGGAGTTTTTTCCCTTTTGTGAAGTCTGAGGTCTTCTGCCAGCGTTCAGTAGGTGTTCTGTACGAGTTGTTCCATGTGTTGATGTATTTCTGATGTATTTGTGGGGAGGAAGGTGATCTCCATGTCTTACTCCTCCGCCATCTGAAGGTCTCCCTCTGATCACTAGGTCTTACATTAGGTGCTTGGGAAATCGAGGTAATTAAGTTATAGCTTCAGTTCTCAAGGGGCTTAGATGAAAGGATGGGGGTGTGAAAAGAATTGGGAACATTGGGGAAGGTTTCTAGGAGGAGGGCGTCTGACCTCAGAACTTCTCAGTGAACCATGGAGCTGCAGTTTGGCTGGACAGGTTCTGATGGTGATGTAGCTGATGGCAGAACATAGCTGGGCAGGCAAGGAGCCTTTCGCCTTCCACATGTGCCTCAGTCTCTGGTTTATTTCCCATCACTGTACTGCTGCCGAAAGCATCATGTTGATTTTGACCTGCACTGATATTATTTCCATGGTCACCTCCAGGTGGCCAGAGCATGCCTGGGTATATGTTATCAAGCCAGCAATCATCTCTACATTCTGTGGGACATGGGTTCCTTTCAAGAGTTCCTGATAGCCAGTCTCTTTTGGTCTACTCCCTAAGCCTCAAGAAAAATGGTGGTGTTGGTAGGGGCCTTTAAAATAATCCAGGACTGGACCTCTCAGATTGGAATGCTGTCTTCTCTATCTATTGTTGCATAACCAGTTACCCCAAACTTAGCACTTTAAAACAAGAAACATTGATTATGTCACAGGTTCTGTGAGTCAGGAATCTGGGAACAGCTTAGATGGGTACCTCCAGGTCTGTCTTGAGGTTGCAGTCTCATCTGAAGTTTCTGCTGAGGATGACCCACCACCAAGCTCAATCACATCGTTGGCAGGATCCAGTTCCCCACGGGTTGTTGGACTCGGGGCCTCAGTTCCTCGCCCACTGTTGGCTGGAGGCTGCCCTCAGTTGCTTGCCTTGTGGGCTTCTCCATAGGCAGCTCACAACATGGCAGCTGGCTTCCATCAGAGCAAGAGAGCAAGACACAATTCCTCAGATCAAGCCACATCCACAGCCTTTTTGTAACCTAATCCTGGAAGTGACACACCATTTCCTCTGCCTCGTTCTGCTTGCTGAAAGCAAGTCACTAGATCCAGCCCAGTCAAGGGGAGGGACTGCACAAGGGCCTGAAGCACAGGAGGTGGAGTTACAGGGGGCCCTCTGGGCACTGCCTGCCTCAGACACCCAAGCTTACATGGCAAGTGCTAAAGTGCATATTCTCAGTGCACCTCTGTGGATCAATTTTACTTGAAGACTTTTTTGGGGGAGAACTCCATTTAAAATCTGAATATAAGCATTGATATGTAATCACACAGAATGAAAAGCTAGCATGGCTTTTCAGAGGAAGAACACAAGTTTTTAATTAATGCTGTGCTATTATACCTCTAACTCTTTGCCCTCTTTAGCAGTTAGGGCTGCTTTGGTGGAAATGTTTGCATGTTCTTACTTGAGCTCTTTGCTGTGCAGATGAGATGCCAAGACCCAGAGAGGGGACAGACTCTTCCAGAGCCACGGAGCCAGGGGTAGCCATGGGAGGGACATCTAAGGCACCTCAGACTCTGGCCCAGTGCGTCCCCTCCACCTCTCCGCACAGTCTCTGCCTCCAAATCAGTCCATACAACTTTTAGGCATGTATTCTCTGCTTTTTGCAACCTCTATCCTGTCCCAGAAAGAGATTGGGGAAAATAGGTCAAAATTTGGAGACTTGAGCCTTGATGTTGTTCTTTTAGTTAAATTTCGGGTCTACATCTCCTATTGAGTCACACTGTGTCCTGAAAAGTTGCATAAATCAGTATTACTTGGCTCAGACAGTGTGTCTCTGCAGTTATGAATAACATTTGTATTAAGAACAGTGAGCCAATACACAACATTACTGTGAGACTGACAGGATCAGACAGAAAACCTCAGTCAATACTTTCCGTCTGGCAGAAAGCCCTTTTCCAGAGCATCCGTCTCCTTCCCCCACCAAAATAGTCTTTTTATAAAACCAAGCTCGGCAGTACATTTTATAGAAGATGACAGGTTCCCTTAGAGCCCACCTTAACATTCCTAAAAATTAATGGAAATGGGACACTTAAAAGGATGGTCAAACTCATTAGCAGCCCTGCAGCCAAAACAAGGAAGGCCAGCTTTGGTCATTGAGACTGTCCCTGGCCAGAATGTTAATACTATTCCCAACTCCACGGTTCCTTTTGGATTTCAATTTTTTTTTTTTTACTTTTGGTACTTTCAAAGTGTTTCTTATCAGTTATTTAACTTTTATTGAAAGTCGATAGTAAGAAGTAGTTTTCATTGGGGGAAAGCAGCAAGATAAGCGGAATATATATATATTTTTGAAAAGGAGAGCTTTATTACTGATACGTTGCCAGGCAAAGGGGGACACATCGGGCTCCTGCCTCAAAAAACTATGTGTCCCTGGTAAAGTGGAATTGGAATAGGGAGACTGTCATATATTAGCTGCATAATCTTACTTAAGTTGTTTAATCATTTTTAAACTGGTTTCCATATCTGAAAAATATTGTGCCAGTAGCACCTATCTTACAGATTCTTCTGTGCTCACAAAGCAGCATGACGTATTTAAAGTGCCAATTGTGTATGCTACTTAGTGCATAGTTGGTGCACATTACACAGTTTAGTTTCCAATCTCCTTAATAGTCTGTAACTGCTAGAAACCACCCTGGTTCTTTTCTTTGTCAGACCATTATCTCAATGTCCCCACTTTGCACTGTCTTCTTGGCTTGGGCCAGCATTTGCATATGTCACCCCAGATTTCATCTTTTCCTCAATAACTAAAGCCTTAACATTTATAATTTTGCTCAATGGCTCCCAAGACATAAATACAGACATCAAAATATGCTCATGTTTTCTGGTCTTTGGAAATATAGTCGTTTTGGGAACAACTATTTGTACACTGGGTTTCATGAGGAAGGTCTGTTAAGAAGTCATTGTTGGGGCATCCCTGGTGGCGCAGTGGTTGAGAGTCCGCCTGCCGATGCAGGGCACATGGGTTCGTGCCCCGGTCCGGGAAGATCCCACATGCCGCGGAGCGGCTGGGCCCTTGAGCCATGTCCGCTGAGTTTGTGCGTCCAGAGCCTGTGCTCCGCAACAGGAGAGGCCACAACAGTGAGAGGCCCGCGTACCGCAAAACAAACAAACAAACAAAACAAAAACAAAACAAAAAAACAAAAAAGAAGTCATTGTTGGTTTTCATGACAAGATTGTTCAGTACAGAGGATGAGCTCCACTCAGCTACCATCAGCCACCTCTTCCTTTGTAAATGGAAGCTTCTCTGGGACCTGCCCAGGGCTGACCCTCTCCCGTTCCTCTTTGGACTCCTTTAGGATGACATCACTTCCCCCTGCTTCAGTGGTGACTGGCTTGAGTTATATCAGTTATTAAAAATGATCTAATATTTTCCTCTTAAATCTAGGGCCCTGGCTTATTCTATGATTAAGCTCGTGATTTATTTATAATATGGTACGAGACGGCTACAGCCACTCTATGATGTAATCTAAGAATGACATGAAAACAAAATAGGCTTTTACATAATGAAAGTGTTCCTGTAATACAGTTTAGGGCAAGGCTTTTTTTCCGTTGAGAATAGAGATGGATTCTTTACTTTCCCTCCAGTCCTTTCTTATCTCTGTTTCCCATTTGTAAGTCTTAAGGACTTTAAGTCAATTTAAAAAAAATCAGCATTTAAAACCCCACAAAGACTCTGGTTGACTCTTCTAATCTCGTCTTGTCATCATCTTTGTTCCCCTCCCCCAATGCTCTCCTTGGCCTCTGTTTTGGCTACAGCTCTCTCAGCAGTCCTTAGCCTCCTCTCATCACGCCATAGTCCTCACCATTCCTTTGCTTATGCTGTTCTTCCTACAGGAAATGCTTCCCCGATCCTGAATTTTCTTCGGCGAAAGGCAGATATAGGTCACTGGTTCCTACAGGTAGCAAACTTCTTCAGGCCAGCTCAAGTGCACCTCTCCCTCCAAGCCTTCTCTGAAGCTTCTGCATCCTATTTAGAAACCCTTTCTCTGTATTTAATACCACAGTACTTAATACAACAGCAAGTTCCCCATCCCCAGTGCAAGGAACACTGATAGAATATCAGAGTTAGAAGAGGAGAAGGGACTCAGGAGATGCTCTTCACCTCTTTGCCTTCTTTGCTTCCAAAGAGTTATAATGTCTACAATATTCTAATTTATGTCAGAGGTGGCATTTCAAGGTCAAGGTCAGAAAGTTAGGTTACTCTGCCAGGGTCTTCTTCCTGGGTCAAGGCTCACAGAGTTAACCCATGTTCCTTTGGATCCTCTGTGCCCCTCTCCCAGACCCCAGACAAAATGCTCAGCTCTCCAAAGAATGCTAAATTGCTTGAGCACTAGGTCAGCTCCAAAAAAAAAAAAAAAAAAAAGTCCTGGAACAGTGAGAGACAGAGAGAGATAGAGGAGGGAAAGGAAGGGGGCAGCTTAGGATGGATGAAAGAAGGAACCGGAAGTGGTTAGTGTGGAGAAGAGAGAAAGGGAATGGAGGAGGAGGGGGCAGAGTGGCACTCTGCCATGGAAGGGGACATGAACTTGCTCTTTGTGACCCCAGAAGGAGTTCTGGGAGCAGTGGGTGGAAGCAACAGAAAGACAGTGTGAGGGAGAATGTTTTAGTATTAAGAGCAGACCACAGTGGCATGGGTCATTTCGGGCATTAGGGTTATTTAGGTAGAGGCTGATACTGATGGGTCCTCGCAGAGGAAATAAGACGTTGGACTAGATGCCCTTTAAGGTCGTTCCTGTCCAGAGAGCATGGAATTTTCTATAGACATGTTTTGTGTGCATTTTGTGTGCAAATTAAATAATTTCCATTTTAAAGTGAAGGCTTTATGGAGGGAAGTGATTTCTTCTTTTCTCCATGGTCTTGGCACACAGAAATGCTGACTTATCTTGGGCAATCTTGTTTCACTTAGCATTATTGATGAAGGAAAGGAGGCTAACTAAGGATGTCTTAGTACTTGTTTGTGCTGAATGCAGTTTTGAGGATGATTTCTGAGCTTCTTTTCAAGACAGTTCCAAAGAATTCTGTTCTGTTGGCGTCCTTCAGTCCGCTTCTACCCACTCCCCCCTCCAGTGTCAACAGCTTGCTTTTTCTGTACTATCAGAGTGCTTTGTTTATACCTCCAGTGGAGCATTCACATTGCTTTGCTCTGCTATGTAAGCAGATTTCCAGTCTTCCTTCTCCACAAGGTTGTAGAAGCTTCCTAAGAGCATAAATCCTGTCTTATTCCATGAGAGGACCCATGGTGCCCAGTGTAGTGGTTTGCAAATAATGATGATGACTCATTAACCTAACAACTGGGTATTTAGCACCTACTATGTGCTAGACTATTCCAGGTGTAGGGAATAGAACCGTGAACAAAATCAGACAAACTTTCTCTTTGATGGGAACAGACAACACATAAATCAATGAGTAAACAGATAATATTTAGGTTGTGATCTATTTTCAGAAGAAAAATAAAGCAGGTTAAGGGCAGAGTGTGGGGATGACACAGATTTAAAATTCACTGGTCCGAGAAGGTCTTACTGATACTAGTACACAAGCACACGAGCCTGAAGGCAGTGAGGCAGTCAGCTGAAGAGAGGGGAAAGAATGTTTCAGGCTGAAAGAAAGCAATTGCCAAGGCCCCGAGGCCGAAGCATGCCTGACACATTCCAGAAAAGTGAGGAGGCCAGCGTGGCTGGAGTGGAGTGACCAAGGTGAAGAGTGCAGGAGAGGAGGCCGCCCATTCTCATAATGACAGATGCAACAACAAATATTTGTTAAGCACGTACTGAAGATGCTCAGAAAAAGAAATTGCCTTTGTGATTTAAAGAATCCACAGCAATCTAAGAAAAGGATGACGAAAGTTATTTCTGGCTTTCAGCTTTAAGATACAGGGACAGTGGATGGAGAGCTGGGACAGTACCGGGGGCAGCTCAGAACAAGTCCAGTTGCGGAGGGTATGGTTTCCCTCCTGTCTGTTGCTCTCTGTGGTGGAGGACCCTCCTCTCTGAGTCTCTGCTCCTGCTGTCAGGCGCACCTGCAGGGAGGCTGGGGCCCCTGGTGCAGATGGGCAATTGCATGCCTAATCACCCATTCAGACACCCACTTATTTGTTTTCCACATGCAAATATGGGTTTTTTGCAGATGGATTTAATATATTTGTTGCTTCCCCATTTTATTTAAAACAAAACAAACGACCAACCATGTCAGTTGAGGGCAACAAATAGAAACATGAGTATTATACGGTCTTTGCTATGCGTGCTGATTACATGGCTGAGAGGAATCCTAGGCAAATCAGTCTTTTCTGTGCTCAATTTTATTTTTACTTTATAGTACTCCTCTTACTCTCATTATTGTTTTAAAAAAAAGTTTTAAGAGGGATGTGGTATTATTTACCGTAAATCATTTTCTCAATTTTTCAGCCTCCATGTTTTTACTGTGTGGTTTCCACGTTTACCTTTTTAGTTTCTGAACTTCTGGTTCATTGTAAAAAAAAAAAAAAAAAAAAAAAGGCATCATGGGGTCTCCAAAGGCCAATAGCAGGCAGTTCCTACAACTTCTTTAGCCTGGAAATAAACAAATAAACAAACACAAATTAGAAGTACTTGCCCCTATTGATGCGCTATTATTACTTATTGTGCAAGATCATGCAAAAAGTCACTTGCATTTATCTGGGAGCCTGTAGGTCAACACCAATATTAGAGAGAGGGCTTTGGAGGGTGTCTGTTTTGATGTCTGATGAAATTTCAGAGGTCTAGAGAAGAATGTCAGAATTGGTAGTTACATTGGCATTTATTTCATCCCAAATGCCTCACTTTACAGTTAGGGAAACTGAGGCCCAGAGAGGTAAAATGACTGGTTCAAGGTGTCAGAGAGTAAGGGGTAGAGATCAGACTTGAGCGGCTGGAGTCCTGGCAGGTGGCAGCCTCTGTGGCCGGGGGATGAAGAGACTGCTGGAGCCCCCAGAGGATCTCATCTCAAGGTGAGGTCTGTGTGTAAAGGGGGGGGCCATGTGTCCCATTTTTTTTCCTCTCATAAACTAATTAAAAAATCCTTTTGGTGTCAAATCTTAAGCAGAGAAGCAGTGATGGGGATTGTGGGTAGGAATTGCTTGCAGTTTGCCTAAATAACAAGTTTGTGGACTGGATAAGAGGGATGTTGGGGTGGATTATGTGTGTGTGTGTGTGTGTGTGTGTGTGTGGCGGGGGGAGAGAAAGAGAGAGAAAGAGGAGGGAGAGAGAGGATGGAGATGAACAAACTAGGAGGGAGAGGGCAGACCACTTGGCAGTAGGAACTAAATAATTCGGCACAGGATTTCTGAGCCAGAAGGAAGTCTAAAGCTTATTGAATTGGACTGCTTTATTTTGTAGAAAAAGAAACTGATGTCCAGAGTGGTTGAGAGCCTTGCCCCCCAATCATCCAACTTGAACGGAGTAGTTAGACTGTCACACCGGCAACATCCTTTGATAGAAACTTTTATTTGAAAAAGTACCGATCATCACTATCAAGTCGTATTTACTGGTTAGCTAGTAGGGCCACTGATGTGAGAGGAAGCATCTGCCTTCTTAGGGGTTCTTTTCTCAGAGGTGGCTTTGCCAGGAGGAGATTGTCAAGGGCTGTGACAGCTCCAAGCACAGGTCTTCTCTGTTCTTGCAGCTGTGACAGACACCTAATCAGACGTCAGATGAACGCCTGACCGACCTCCCCAGTGGCCATCTTCCAAATGATCTTCTGAAAAAGTTAAGCTTGGAGATGAAGGCCAGTTAAGTAACATTTTGTGGATCTTTTACATGGTCTTTAATGTAGGACCCTTTCACTTTTTCACGTTCAACGTTAGGATGCCGGATTACTGGAGATGTACGCGAAGTCCAAGGTGATATTTTCGGAGGTAGCCTGAGAGCAGAAAGGTCCGTATGTATGAAAAGGGCAAACTTGTCAGGAACATATTGAGAGCGGGTCAACAGGTAGTGGCGGCAGGAATGATGAATGGTTCTGGGGACAGCCTTGACCCTGAAGGCCTCCAGGAGTCGCGTGTGGTGAGCGAGAGGGAGGGACTATTGATATAAGATGCATTCAGCTTGCTGTGTGGGCTCTGTGCAGGGGCCCTCTCTGCAGCTGTCTGCCCTGAAGTACTCGCTGTCTTTTTCTCCTGCTGATACTGTGTGGCTTGATATAAATGCTTCCCACTGTGGGCTGGACAATGCCAGACACCGCCCGCAGCCTCTGTGTCCGTGTCAGACACAGCGCGTTGGTTGTTCAAGTGGCTGCATCCTTATTCCCATGTCTTTCTCTCCCCTCCGTCCCACCATGCCCACCCACCTCCCCACTTTGAGAAAAAAATCACCCAAATTGTTTGACGGTTCATCTATGCGGATTTGTTTGTATTTTTATTTTATTTAATTAATTTATTTGTTTGTTTTTGGCTGCCTTGGGTCTTCGTTGCTGCACGCAGTCTTTCTCTAGATGCGGTGAGCGGGGACCACTCTTTGTTGCGGGCTTCTCATTGCGGTGGCTTCCCTTGCCGCGGAGCACAGACTCTAGGCGTGCAGGCTTCAGCAGCTGTGGCTTGCGAGCTCCAGAGCGCAGGCTCAGCAGTTGTGGTGCATGGGCTGAGCTGCTCCGCGGCATGTGGGATCTTCCCAGACCAGAGCTCGAACCTGTGTCCCCTGCATCGGCAGGCAGATTCCTAACCACTGCGCCACCAGGGAAGTCCTGTTTGTATTTTGTTACTAATTTGTTTCCTGTTCATATCTGAAACAAATTCACCTTATATGAGACCACATTATAATATACTTGAATTCTCTCTGGCTCTATGATTTCTTTTGTTTTTTCTTTTACTTAAAAAAGGGATTTTTCCTTCTCTCCTCAGACCTCTAGCTTTCTCATCTACACAGACAATCTATTTTTGAAGACTCTTTAGGGAGTTGCCAACTTTGTTGGAACTATTAGTGTAGAAGCAATTCGGATGACAGAATCCCACAGTTAACTTGCTTTTCTAGAAACAATTTATTTTCCCTTTAGCTTCAAGGAGTAGCAGTGGGGAATAGGGCATTCTGAAAATAAGAAAAATGTGCCAAATGAGTTGCTGATTTCCAGCGAGGCACATGGAAAAAAGATTTTGATTTCGGTGACCTCTCTGCTCGTTGGAAAACTCTAGGCTGGTAGATTTCATGACCCCCAGACTGAGTGCTCTCAGGTTACACAGAATGATGAGGGGAAATCTCAGGGTGGAGGGCGCTCTCTTATTGGGCTCAGGGCTGTTACAGAGACATAGTGTCCTTCGGCATTAAGACACATCATTTCTTCCAGTCGGGTCATGTTTAAGGACTAGTTCCACCAAATCCCCAAGTACTCGGAGCCCAGAGGGAACGCAGAGCGTTTGAAGAGTCAGCCTTAGCATGGATTGTGTTTGAGCGTGGCCAGTGGCCAAACTTGGTGATGCCTACTGGCTTTGTTCAACAAATTTCTTACATCTAGACACAGGCCTGCCTCTTATGTGCCCTCCCCCCCTTTTTGGTGATGTCCCTATTTGATTCGTCTTGCATTTAGGTCTATTTGGTCTTAAAAATAACACACCAAATAAGAGGGCGGGTGAGCTGAGCTCTGACCCCAGCTCTGCTACAACCATCTGGGGAACTACCCTCAAAATTTTCATTTATTCAAGAAATATTTAAGTGAGCACTTTTTACACATCAGTTACCTGAGACACAAAAAATGTGTAAGACACGGTTCTCACCTTGGCTGCTCACAGTTGGGGATAGAGGACCAAGTACAAAAATAGATCACGAAGTGACTTCTCCTTTCTGGTCTCCCTTTTACATATGGAAGAGTCAGAGCTGGGCCAGGTGATGGCCACGTCCTTTCGGGGGCTCACATGCAGTCATTTGTACAAAACTCATCAAACATCTGATAGTCACTTATCTAATTAAAAATTGACAAACATTTCCCTTTTCTCTCCACTTTATCAGGGGTGATGTTGCAGATGAATGAGGCAGTATCTATAGAATGCTTTAATAAGCAAGTTGGAAAAAGACGTGCTATAACTTTGAGGCGTTATTATTAACGGAGAAATGAAAACAAGGGCTGATGTTTTTAGAGAGAGAACAGATGGTGCCTTTGTTTAGAATTTGAGTATAAATGAGAGAGGAAAAGAGATACTTGCCATATTGTTTAGGCCCTGAATGTGAGTGACTTTAAAATGCCAAAACAATCTGGTGAGGAAAGTCCCATGGATTCAAAATAGCTCCTACACTGATCAAACTATAATTAATTTAACAAAAAAATGACAGTAAGAAAAATCCTAATAAGAATTGCCACGGTGACAATTGACAGAACCTAACAAAAACTCCCATTTTTGCATCAACTCTAGAAACTTAATTTTTCCTGTGTTCAGGACTTATACCACACAGCAGAACAAATTAGTGGGAACTGATTTAAAACTATGTTTCTTTCTAAAGTCATCCCCGCCCCCCGAGTTATTTCAGTTTCCCATGACTCAGAAAGGAAATCTTCAGGATTCATGAGAAATTGGCAATCCTCTCCCACCTTTGCTGTCGGAGACTGCTGGAAAAACTGAGAGTTGGGGCAGTTTAACATGGGAGAGCAAACCTCAAAGGACATGGGTTGGGATTGCAGAAGGCAGGGTCTGGGAAGGCTCTTCGAGAAACTTGTGGACAAAATGTTGTCAAATGGTTTCTTTCTCTCTTCCTTCATTTCTTAATTTCTTATATCTGCCTTTGCAGTCCACAGTTAATTAATGTATCCTTTTGGTGTGATCCTTGCCCTCTTGAGCTGACAAAAAACGTGGGCTGTGAGAATGAGGTCTTAGGCCACCAGGTCTGTCACCTTGTCTTAGGAGGCAGCTTGTGTGCTAATGCCTCCCGTACAATGAAGACAGCAAAGTAAACTTAACAATCGAACAATAAAGCATGTTTTCTTCTCCAACCCCCGCATTTTTTGCAGGTCAAAAAACTCTGCTTTTGGGTGTGCTTTCATGTAGAAAAGAGGTCATTACCCCATTTCACGCATGGGTCAAGTGAGGCTCAGAAAGCTCAAGTGATTTGAGCTTAGTCACACTGACGTCCCACAACTCCACACCAACATGCGTCTCTGATTGCTGAAGGTCAGAGGCTTTCCTGTCAGGCCTTTAAGTATAAGATGACTACAGTTCCTGTTCTAGTTCATACGCGTGACAAGACAACCGAGTCCCCTCACCAGGCCTTGGTTCACTAACCTCTAAAAAAAAAAAAAAAAAATCAAATAATGGTAACTATTTCGTGCTGCTCTTACCGTTCTCCTTTGTCCATGAAATCGTAATATGTTAGGGAAACAAAGATATCCGTTTCTTGACTGTAATTGTTGAAATATATATTCAGAGTTTTCCATTTTATGTATTGGCTGATAGCATAAAATAGGGTGACATGGTGTAAGGATTTTCTAATGGAGAAATGTCTGAGAGTATCCCTTGGGTGTTATATCTGCTTCTTAATTGTTTTGTCATCTTGAGGAAGTTTCTTTATCCCTTGTCATTTCTTGATCTCTAAAATGAGATTATCAAGATGATCTCCACAAATTTTTTTTCCTCATTAACATTAAATCCATGGTACCTGAGAGTTTTGGGAACGGACGGATATTTCTAGGCATCTTCATTTTTCTGACCTTTAAGTGGAATGATGACCCCTTAATGCACGTAATCATCAGCCTCAGTAATTTTCAGATGCCTCTAGGAAGCAGACACCCCGCACTTCATTGCACTAATTTGTTTGTGATTAACATTCTCTGCCCTTTCTCATATCCCAAGCTCATGTTTTGAAATGTAACTATAGGGTATTCTTTCCCTCTTGCACTAAATATCTTGCTCAAAGTTATTAATCCATTAAGTGACAACAACTTATTGACATCTAAGGCTTTTCTTTTCATTTTGTGGCCTTAGATGAGAGGTTTTGGGGTCTCAGCCTCCTTCGCTAGAGGTTAGTGAACCAAGGCCTGGTGAGGGGACTCGGTTGTCTTGTCACGCGTATGAACTAGAATAGGAACTGTAGTCATCTTACACTTAAAGGCCTGACAGGAAAGCCTCTGACCTTCAGCAATCAGAGACGCATGTTGGTGTGGAGTTGTGGGACGTCAGTGTGACTAAGCTCAAATCACTTGAGCTTTCTGAGCCTCACTTGACCCATGCGTGAAATGGGGTAATGACCTCTTTTCTACATGAAAGCGGAGGGCTGTCCAGACAACTTCTGGGGAGCTCTTCCTACCCTGGGATCTATGACTCTGTGAGCAAGTGCCACTCCCAAGGTACTAGTTGCCAGGTACTTGGGTGGGGAAAAGAAGGTTGAGGCTATTTTCAGAGCCTTAGACTGCTTATAGACTATTTGGTAGGAGAGCAATACCTTTGAAAAGTTAAGGAACACTTTTATATATTATGTAAGGAAGTTGATAAAAACTGATACATAGGGGCTTCCCTGGTGGCGCAGTGGTTGGGAGTCCGCCTGCTGATGCAGGGGACACGGGTTCGTGCCCTGGTCTGGGAGGATCCCACATGCTGCGGAGCAGCTGGGCCCATGAGCCATGACCACTGAGCCTGCGCATCCGGAGCCAGTGCTCCACAATGGGAGAGGCCACAACAGTGAGAGGCCCGCGTACCGCAAAAAAAAAAAAAAACAAAAAAAAACCTGATACGTATACAAAGTACCTTAAAATCTATCACTTTTTTTTCCTCAAGCCTGGTGAAATTGGTTTGTCATTTTTGCCATTTTATTTTTGTGGAAACTGAACCAGGGAGAGAAATAGTAGGATGCTGTCAGTGTCAGTCTAAGGATACTGTAAAGCAGCAGGTGGTTGAAGTTTTTCCTAGAGCTTAGGAGCTGCAGAGGAGTTTACCATCTTCCAGTCCAGTGGTTTGCAAGCCTGGCCACCTATTAAAATCTCTGGAGGAACTAAGAAAAAAAATGCCGTCTTTAAGCTGCTCACCTGAATTAGAGTGTCTGAGCTTCAGTCTTATTTTAGAGCTCCTTGGAGACCCATTGATCTCATCTTGATCTTTAACCTGTGTCTTTGGTGGTATCTTGGTAAATATCTCTCTCCATGGGCTGTCACACCCCTGACACTCAAGTGAAACTGCTGGAGGACCAAGAATTTCACCCAAACAACACGAACGCCCTGGGAACTCTAGAGAAGGCTCATAAGTTCTGCGAGGCCTTAAAATAAATATAAAGGGAGAGAAGGGCTTAATATTTTTTACACTGATACGTGCCTTCTTTTATGCTTCTAAGAACATATAAAATGATAGCAAGGAATATATTTCATTGCTTTAATTGTTCAGGTCTTTTAAAAGTATGCAATAAAATACCATTTAAGCTAACTGACCTTTATATTTTAATGCTTTTTGGAAAGGAACAATACCTAGTATTCAGCTGCAGTATAATTTTTAATTTATATACATATATATATATTTATTTATATATTTATTTATTTATTTTTTTCCCCCAGTCAGCAGGCCCTGTTTTGGAACCAGAGGGCTGAGAGTTCTGCTGCCTTCCCAGATATTTTACCTGTTTCTGTTGAAGCATCAAGTTCTATTTGGTTGATGGTTCTTGACCTCATAATGTCTAACCTTCATATCTTTTTATTTGCCTCTCCAAACTTATCCAGGAAGAAGACTGCAAGGCCTGATTCACTATTTTTTCCTCCTGCTGGGGAGTTTAGGTGTGTAGCACATGTGACCTAATCTATATTTTGACAAAAAGAGTGCTCCTTGCCCATCCCTCTCCCCAACACCGTGCACTTGCTGATCCTTAACCTCAAAGGCCACTGCTGATAGATTTTAAAAAATTGATGCTAGCTATTACCTTGTTAGATATAGCTCTTCTTCCAACTCTAAACTTGCTCTTTCTAGAAGGGAAATAGTACTCGGATTGCAAATGTGGTGAACTGGAATTTCAGAGGCTTGAATTGACCTACAAATCTTGTAATTGTAGCCCTGGTTACATATACACTGTGACCTTGTACATGTTATGTATTATTTACCCCAGGAGTTTTAGAAGAAGAAATGATAGGATAATTTTCCATGTTAAGAAATTAAAATGTGCAAAATTCTTTGTGTCGCTATGAAACATATGGACACATATGGAATGAAGTAGTTTTGACTTAATTTATTAATTACTTTCAAATCCTGTTAGAAAATAAAGCTACTTCTTAATTGCTACATTTTTTTCCCTTCTCTTTCTCAGTGGTTATTACTGTTATTTAATTTTTTATTGTAAGTGATTTCCAACATAAAAAGAATAGTCCAAACAATACCCATAAGCTTTTAAAATTTTTAAAATTATTTTTTTATTGAGGTATAGTGGATGTACAGTATTATTTAAATTACAGGTGTACAACATAGTGACCCACAAGTTTTAAAGGTTATACTCCATTTATAGTTATTTAAAAATATTGACTATATTCCCTGTACTGTACGATATATTCATGTAGATTATTTACTTTATACATAGTAGTTTCTACCTCTTAATCCCCTACCTGTATCTTGCCCCTACCCACTTCCCTCTCTCTACTGGTAACCACTGGTTTGTTCTTTATATCTGTGAGTCTGTTTCTGTTTTGTTATATTCACTAGTTTGTTTTATTTTTTAGATCCCACATGTAAGTGACATCATACAGTATTTCTTTCTGTCTGATTCATTTCACTAAGCATAGTACCCTCCTGGTTCAGCCATGTTTTATGGCTGAACAATATTCCATTATATATCACATCTTCTTTGTCCATTCATCTGTTGATGGACACTTAGGTTACTTCCAGAGTCTGTTTCTGTTTTGTTATATTCACTAGTTTGTTTTATTTTTTAGATCCCACATGTAAGTGACATCATACAGTATTTCTTTCTGTCTGATTCATTTCACTAAGCATAGTACCCTCCTGGTTCAGCCATGTTTTATGGCTGAACAATATTCCATTATATATCACATCTTCTTTGTCCATTCATCTGTTGATGGACACTTAGGTTACTTCCATATCTTGGCAGTTGTAAATGATACTGATATGAACATTGGGGTGCGTGTGTCTTTTCAATTTAGTGTTTTTGTTTTCTTCACATATGTATCCAGAACTGGAATTGCTGGGTCATATGGTAGAATACCCATATGCTTTCATCAGATTCATCTATTGTTAACATTTTATCCCATTTGTAGTCTCCCCTCTCTTCTATCTTCTTCTTATGTATACACACACACACACACACACACACACACACACACACACACACAAATATACATATATATTTTTTTCTACAGTATTTTTTCTACAGTGATGGAGAGGAAGTTGCATATGTCATGATACATCATGGCCCCCTATGCCTAAGTACAGTGTGTAATTACTAATAATAAAGATCATCTCTTCATATTCACATTATAGTTATCAACTTCAGTACCCATAACACTGATTTAATATTTTTTTTTGAATTTTATGTATTTTTTTATACAGCAGGTTCTTATTAGTTATCCATTTTATACATATTAGTGTATACATGTGAATCCCAATCTCCCAATTCATCACAGCACCATCCCTGCCGCCCCCCGCCGCTTTCCCCACTTGGTGTCCATACGTTTGTTCTCTACATCTGTGTCTCAGTTTCTGCCCTGCAAACAGGTTCATCTGTACCATTTTTCTAGGTTCCACATATATGCGTTAATATACGATATTTGTTTTTCTCTTTCTGACTTACATTACTCTGTATGACAGTCTCTAGATTCATCCACGTCTCTACAAATGACCCAATTTCGTTCCTTTTTA
>NC_041214.2:80877406-80878084 GCF_002837175.3 Physeter macrocephalus | reverse complement strand
GGATCTTCCCGGACCGGGCACGAACCCGTGTCCCCTGCATTGGCAGGCGAAATTTCAACCACTGCGCCACCAGGGAAGCCCTCCATACAAATTTTAAGATTTTTTGTTCTAGTTCTGTAAAAAATGCCATTGGTAATTTGATAGGGATTGCATTGAATCTGTAGATTGCTTTGGGTAATATAGTCATTTTCACAATATTGATTCTTCCAATCCAAGAACATGGTATATCTCTCCATCTGTTGGTATCATCTTTAATTTCTTTCATCAGTGTCTTATAGTTTTCTGCATACAGGTCTTTTCTCTCCCTAGGTAGGTTTATTCCTAGGTATTTTATTCTTTTTGTTGCAGTGGTAAATGGGAGCGTTTCCTTAATTTCTCTTTCAGATTTTTCATCATTAGTGTATAGGAATGCAAGAGATTTCTGTGCATTAATTTTGTATCCTGCAACTTTACCAAATTCATTGATTAGCTCTAGTAGTTTTTTGGTGGCATCTTTAGGATTGTCTACATATAGTATCATGTCATCTGCAGGCAATGACAGTTTTACTTCTTCTTTTCCAATTTGTATTCCTTTTATTTCTTTTTCTTCTCTGATTGCCATGGCTAGGACTTCCAAAACTATGTTGAATAATAGTGGTGAGAGTGGACAACCTTGTCTTGTTCCTGGTCTTAGAGGAA
>NC_041214.2:80869781-80874877 GCF_002837175.3 Physeter macrocephalus | reverse complement strand
ATGATCATATGGTTTTTATTCTTCAATTTGTTAATATGGTGTATCACACTGATTGATTTGCATATATTGAAGAATCCTTGCATCCTTGGGATAAATCCCACTTGATCATGGTGTATGATCCTTTTAATGTGTTGTTGGATTCTGTTTGCTAGTATTTTGTTGAGGAGTTTTGCATCTATATTCATCAGTGATATTGGTCTGTAATTTTCTTTTTTTGTAGTCTGATTTAATACTTTAATCTATTGTTTTGTACTCCTGTTTTGTCAACTTGCCCAGTTATATAATATACTTGACAGCATTTTTCCCCTCTAGTAGAGAATCCAACCTAAAATCAGGCAGTGCATTTAGTTGTCATGTTTCTTTAGTCTCTTTTAATCTGGAACATTTCCACAGCCTTTCTTCTTTTTTTATGACGTAGACATTTTTGAAGAATACATTGCCCCCCTTTTGAGAAATATAATATTCCTCATGTTGGGTTTGTCCACTGTTTCTTTGTGTTAAGATTCAGTTATGCATTCCCCGTTAGAATACTGTGTAGGTGATGTTGTGTCCTCCTCAGGAATTATGTCTGGAGGCTCATGATGGTGAGTCAAGGTATTGTTCAGTTTCTCCACTATATAGTTACCATTTTTCCCTTGCAGTTATTAAGCAGTCCACGAGGAGATACTTTATTCTTGCTCCTCATCAAAAATTTCCTTGAAATTCTTGTGAAACCAGTCTTTACTATGATGTTTGCAAAATGATGGTTTTCCATATTTAGTGCTTTCTTAATGTTTATTATGCAACATTCTGCAGTCTACTCTAAGCAAGACTACTTCCCTTCTCTTTCTCTCTGTTTCAAATATAGGTATGGACTCCAGATTTCTGTTTTAATCTTGTATAATTCATTAGTGCTATTTAATTATTGTGATGCTTAAATTGTCCCAGACTATTGCAGTGGAGCCCCTTTAAGCTGGCTCCTGTGTCCTTGTGATATGTCCCCATCTTTGTTGTTGCTAGCACTTATTTACCTGCTCAGATAAAAAGATATTTTCATTTAATCTTGTATCTTCTCTGCTTGAGCTCTGAAATCAACCATTTCTTCACTATGTCCTGGTTCTTTTCAGTGGAGAATGGTGTTAGGGACCAATATTTGAGTGCTACGTATGCTCATGGGTACTGTGGTGCCTTTGGTCCTATGCCCTTCCAATGGCCAGAGCTGGGAAATTTTACACATAAAAGTATATAGGCAAATATATGTATGTATAAAGCACCCACATGTATACATACCTGTGCTATATGGATGTGTATCCATATATGTGTATAAAATAATAATAATAACGATTTTATCTTTATTATTGTACACAACACAAAACAAACCTGCTAAAAAGAGTTCAGGGTTTGCTTTGTGATCTTTTCCCCCAACTTTAACCCTTCCCAGGATTGAGGGTATATTGTCAAATACTGTGTTTAGGAATTACCTGGATTGGTTCTTTTTTCTTTACGATTCTTCCCCCCAACCCCTCAGTGTCATTATGTTGTTCATTTGAAATTTGTTTGAGTTCAGTTGTTTCATTTGGCTTTGGATTTTAGTTTCTCTCCTTCCCACCCTTGTCTTGTTGATTTAATTTTATTTTTTGAATACGTAAAATGTTAACAAGCTTCAAATGTTAAAACTAAACAAAAAAGTATACTCAGAGAAGTGCTACTCCCTCCAGTATTTCTTCTACCCTTTTACTCCCTGCACTTCTTGTAGGTAATCAGCCTCATTGTTTTCTTGGTTATCCTTCTTGTGTCTCTCATATTTCCTTTTCTTTCTTATACACAAGGTAACATATATGCTCTTTTGTACTTTGCTTTTTAAAAATTCTTTTCTTCTTTCTTTCTCTCTTCCTCCCTTCTTTCTTTAGAACTTCCTTCTTTTCTTCTGTCTGTCCTTCTCTTTGTCTCTCTCTTCCCTTCTCTCTTTTCTTCCTTCTTTTTTTCCATCTTTTTGCCTTACTTTCTGCCTTTCCTTCCTTCTTTCTTTCTCTCTTTCTGTCTGTCTCTTTCTTTTATATGACTGATCTCCTATGCTTGGACAGTTGAGTAGTTTCCTGCCATGAATAATATTATGCATATTTATTTTTATAACGTTGGAGGTGTATCTTCAGGCTATATTCTTAGAAGTGGGAATGCTGGGTCAAGGGAGAATGTTTTGTTAGGTAGGTAGTGCCGTATTCCTCTCCATGGGGGTGTCCCACCAGCATCCTCAACCAGAGTGTATCGTCAAGCTTTTGAATTGCTGCCAGTGTGATGGGTGAGAAATGATATCTCAGTATAGTTTAAATTTGCATATATCCTATTATGAATGAAGTTGAACATCTTTTCCTGTGTTTAAAGACCATATTAGTTAATTTTATAAATTCAATTTTTGTGAATTGTTCATATCTTTTGCCCATTTTTTAAATTTGGATTTTGGTCTTTTTTTCCCTCAAAAATATCTCTGTAAATTAGCCCTTAGTTTAAGAAATATATTATGAATATTTTATCCCAGTTTGTTTTTTGAGTTTGTTTATAGTGCTTTTCTCTTTTTGTCATGAAAAAAGGCAACATTTATATTTATATAGACAAGTTTAACAATCTTTTCTTTTTTTTATTGCTTCTGTTCTTTGATCATAGTTAGAAAGCATTTCCTGACACGATGTTCGCTCACAATATCTTCCAGTACCTACATAGTTTCACTTAAAAAAAAAGTAATTAATTAATTAATTAGTTAATTTGGCTGCTTTGGGTCTTCGTTGCTGCAGGTGGGCTTTCTGTAATTGCGGCAAGCGGGGGCTACTCTTCCTTGTGGTGCACGGGCTTCTCATTGCGGTGGCTTTCCTTGTTGTGGAGCGTGGGCTCTAAGCACGCAGGCTCAGTAGTTGTGGCGCACGGGCCCGGCTGCTCTGTGGCATGTGGGATCTTCCCGGACCAGGGCTCGAACCCATGTCCCCTGCACTAGCAGGTGGATTCTTAACCACTGCACCACCAGGGAAGCCCATAGTTTCACTTTTCACATTTAGATCTCTGATTCATTTGCAGTTTATTCTTATATGTGATGTGATGAATGGCTCTAATTTTATCTTTATCCAAATGGCTGTCTAGGGCCCCAACACCATTTAGTTAAACAATTCTGTTTAACTAAATGAGATGATGGTTACTTTTTAACCTATACCTTGACTAGATGTGAAGGAGAGTGAATGATGGGGAACAGTGGAATAGTGTGATTAGAAGAAAATTTAGAGGTTCTGGCTAGACTGAGACCAGAATCAAACCTATATCTCCTCACTTTCAATCTAGAATACTTGACCTTTTATAAGTCAACCTCTCTCATCCATTTCTCCTAACATATTTAACAGGAAAGATGTTTAAAACAAAAGAGGGATTTAGGCATTATCTGTCCTCTCCTCCTTCTCAGTGATCTGTAACCACTCCTCCTACCTGAAATAGATTATGAGAATTTGGCTGCATACTTTTTGGTGAGCACCTGTGACTCTGTGTCTGTTGTCTGTAGCACCTGGTCACACACTGATTACTCACTTTACCCACTTCTGCCAACTGCCTTTGTTTCAGTGACATCTCTGCTTGTAGCCCATAGCCACATGGGGTGAGAAGGGATCCCAGAGGTTTTAGGGTTTTGGGGGGCTGGCTTTACAGCTCCATAAATCTCCATCAAGTTGGGAAATATACGAAAATCTCTTTTTTCTAGATTTTTGGGAATGAAGAATTCCAAATAAATAAGTTTCATACCTTCAGGAGTCAAAATTTAAAAGTTTGTTAATTTTTATAGAACGCATAATAAATGTCTCCTGTCTTCTTTAAAAGAACTCACCTGATGATAATTTAATATTGATGGCACAGCCATTTTTGTGCATTTTGCAAACTGAGTTCTGCTAAACGTTAGCCTTCATAGCTATTCCATGAAAAGGGAAATTTTTGTGGTCAAACATGTTTGAGAAATGACAGCTTATGCAAATTTAGACACATTTCTTTGCTGTAGGACTTCTCATAGCTCTTAGTATGAATTTGTCAAATTTCTTTAATCAGGAACAAATAACTGCCCCCCTCCTCCCAACCCATTTACACCTATTAATAGCTTTGATACTTTGATCTGTACCATCAAGTGTATTTGGGCTGAAATATTGTATTATATAGTAGCAGGATTCCATATCCCCTTTTTGGTTTTATTGTTTCCTCCTAAACTCTTCTGAAGTTAAGCTCTGTGAAGGCATTTATTCATTACTGTGCTACAAATACCTACAGTGCCGGGAGCGTAGTAGGTGCTCATTAAGTATTTCTGAGCTTGAAGTTGTCAGCTCTCATTGACCTTGCTACAATGTTTCTGGTTTGGTTCCCCTTCCAAAGGTATGTTTTAAGCAGCAGTTTCTTTCTTTTTAGTCCTAACAATCAGATAACATATTTTCAAAGAGTTCTGTGTATAACTTCCTGGCCTCTCTAGAGGTGTAAAGCTTAATCATGAATCATTACTACATAAATGATATAAACATTGCTGCTTGTCACCCCGAAATACACACATAGAAATGCCCCTGGGAGAAGCAGCTAGTTTACTAGGCAATGCCTGTGCTTGGGAGCTCTGCCCTTCTGCATTTTCACTTTAGGACTTGGACTGGAAACCACTGTTGGTTTTCTTTGTCTCATGCATCTTATAGATTTGAATAGCTTTTCTGATCAGCGACCAAGCTGATGTATTCCAGTTTCAGCTGCTCTGAAAGATGACCAACTATCACTTGGAGCTTGTCCAATCTTCCCTGCACCTTCCCATCCCAACCAGGATCTTACAGAGGATCCCATATTTTAGGTTAGTTGGTATCAGCCATAAATGTGTACCTAGGGGCATGCATGCACATGCACACACACGCATCTTCTGAGTGAGGGGCTGAGGTGTCAGATATCTAGGTTTAATACAGGAGCTCTTTGGGAGCTCAGAATTCTGAGCTATTAGTGTGCTTTCTTTCTTTTCTTTTTTTTTTTTTAAGTTAAATGAACTGTTTTTTTTTTTTTTGTGGTATGCGGGCCTCCCTCTGTTGTGGCCTCTCCCGTTGCGGAGCACAGGCTCCGGACGCGCAGGCTCA
>NC_041214.2:80865215-80868928 GCF_002837175.3 Physeter macrocephalus | reverse complement strand
CTGCAACGGGAGAGGCCACAACAGTGAGAGGCCCGCGTACCGCAAAAAAAAAAAAAAAAAAAAAAAAAAAAAGAAGAAAATACATTATAGTGAATAATGTTCTGTCCTGTGTGTGTGTGTGTACACACTGCAGACTGCTGTTCTGTGGCTTGCTTTTTAAACCTGTCCTCCATTGTTAAATAAGTCCTGTATTTTTAACATTACAATTAATAATATTTATGTATTGCAACACTCAACAGTTAACCTTTACTTAGTGCCTACAAGGCAAATCATTGTGCTACGTGAGTCAATGGTTGTATCTTGGTTCACCTTTGCACTTCTAGGGGCTAGCTCAGGACTGTCTGTGCACATGGTTTTTGCTCAATAAATGCAAGATGAATTTCAGTGACTAGACATTAAACCAGAATTGGATATGCCCACCTATTCTTAAGAAGTTAAATTCTACATGTGATGTATTCTAAAACTACAGAAGAAGGTGAGAGCCACTGCAGATGAAGGTGCCCTTATAAGGGCAGGACAAGTTCAGTAAGATTGTACCAGTTCAGTAGGTGTTACCTCTGCTGATTTGAAAGTGTCTGCCAGTTATGAGACAGGGCCTCAATTTATTGTGTGGTCAGCACAGTTTGTATCTGGTCCTCATCATTTTAGGCCTGGAACCTCCCACTCCCCATTTTAAAAATAGTGAATCAGGGTTTCAGTAGTGGGATGGGGAGGAAATTGCATTAGTCAGATACATGAGGCAGCCTGGGATCAACTCAGTGCCACTTTCATACATGCCTGGGAGCAAGAGCTTTGCATTAACTGGCTTGCCAGTGTTTGTGCTCTGTCTTGGATGCTGTTGGAATGGGATTGGTTGTTAGAGACACTGCATGGTGAAGGAATAATCGGAGCAAAGTGTTTGGAGGATCTAAAGGAGAATATTCGCTGTTCCATGGGCATCTTCCTTTCAGGGCCCCAACAAGCTTGTGCCCACCAGATGCAGTGGGTAGAATTCCTTCACTGCCTCTCCTTTGGTGGAAGATGTGGCATGTGTAGCCGAAGGATCAAAAATCACCCAGGGCAACTGTTATTGAAGGATAGTCGCCTTCCTGGAGTGTAACCTCTCAACAGGACTTCTAACAGAAATTGATGCCTAAATATTTAGATCCCTGGAGGCTTTGTCTTTCTCAGCTATACTCACCAGTCACAGCGTCTGTCTCCTCTGTGTAGTGCTGGACAAACACAGATAAACCCTCACATCCCGACTCACTCCCACCCCATGCCAGGGAGGTTATAAAATGTTTGAGTGGCTTACTTAAGTGTTATTCCTATTATGACTTCTTGGGAAACTACCCTCTGCCTTGATGGAGTTGTGGAAACATCTTAGTTGTTTCAACCACAGGGTTAAGAACCATTTGGCTGTGGTCATGTACTAGGCACGTGCACTGATATTGGGAAAGGAGCAAAAAACATACAGAATGCTGTATCCACAGCCGGGGACTGTGCTAGATGCGTCCAATAAATACCTTGTACGATCTCTCCGACACCCACTCAGTTTTACAGATGAGGACACTGAGGCTCATATATTTTATGTTACTCTCCCAGGTCACAGAGGTAGTAGTCACAGAACTGAGACTCAAAGCCAGGTCTGGAAAGCCATGACATTTGTCACTATTCCTGTCCACCCTGCCATTCTAGAGCACCACTGTTTCTCAGAGCTTGTTCATAGATTCAGGTCATGCAGCCTCCATTTGGGGCTTGAAAGTCCTGTTCTGTGAAGGTTTTCCTGACACCCTGCTCCCCACCACACACACTCTGTGTCAGACCTCTGTGAATACAGTGATGGTTGTTGTGTACATATTTGTCTCCTGTGCTGAACTGTGAGTTCTAGATATCTTACTTAGTACGGTTTCTGATTCATGTCAGGCCTTTGATATATATGTATTGAAAATTCTAGTTTTTGCCCCATGTTGTGTTTCCATGCCAAGACACTAAAAATCTAGAAGTGCCATTTTAGAATTAGGCAACTCAGTTGCCTTTAAGGATGCACTGACTTTGGTTTTTGCTTTAATATTTGGTGTAAAGATGCTCTTTGGCTTAGACCTCTGCTTCAGCCCTTGGAAGGGTAAGATAGCCATATGCCTACTTCATTAATATTTTGGGTATCTCTGTGCAGGAAGTGATTGAGTGCTAACATCACATAAGTTCTGTCATATCAGCATAAAACCATTTGCAATATGAACAAACATGTATTTCAGATTTGTTGTTTATATCCAGATATTACTTTCCAACTAATATCTGGCAAATTAATTTCCAGATTGTTACTTTCAAATATAGGTGAACCTTTTACATGTAATTTATACTGAAAAGTTTTCTACAAGTGTTTTATACCCTGAAATTCTACAAATCCATTGACATATAAAAGTATATAAGAGCAAAATGAAACAATATTTAATGATGATTGTGAAAGCTGTTAAATTTATGGGTAAAATAATTATTAAGAACTTTTGAGGAGAGGGGATTAAGCGTGCCGCGTAAAGGAGCTACAGAGATGGGTACGAGCCGTGGCTATCAGTGCGGACAACAGTAGCTATTCCATGAAAAGGGAAATTTTTGTGGTCAAACATGTTTGAGAAATGACAGCTTATGCAAATTTAGACACATTTCTTTGCTGTAGGACTTCTCATAGCTCTTAGTATGAATTTGTCAAATTTCTTTAATCAGGAACAAATAACTGCCCCCCTCCTCCCAACCCATTTACACCTATTAATAGCTTTGATACTTTGATCTGTACCATCAAGTGTATTTGGGCTGAAATATTGTATTATATAGTAGCAGGATTCCATATCCCCTTTTTGGTTTTATTGTTTCCTCCTAAACTCTTCTGAAGTTAAGCTCTGTGAAGGCATTTATTCATTACTGTGCTACAAATACCTACAGTGCCGGGAGCGTAGTAGGTGCTCATTAAGTATTTCTGAGCTTGAAGTTGTCAGCTCTCATTGACCTTGCTACAATGTTTCTGGTTTGGTTCCCCTTCCAAAGGTATGTTTTAAGCAGCAGTTTCTTTCTTTTTAGTCCTAACAATCAGATAACATATTTTCAAAGAGTTCTGTGTATAACTTCCTGGCCTCTCTAGAGGTGTAAAGCTTAATCATGAATCATTACTACATAAATGATATAAACATTGCTGCTTGTCACCCCGAAATACACACATAGAAATGCCCCTGGGAGAAGCAGCTAGTTTACTAGGCAATGCCTGTGCTTGGGAGCTCTGCCCTTCTGCATTTTCACTTTAGGACTTGGACTGGAAACCACTGTTGGTTTTCTTTGTCTCATGCATCTTATAGATTTGAATAGCTTTTCTGATCAGCGACCAAGCTGATGTATTCCAGTTTCAGCTGCTCTGAAAGATGACCAACTATCACTTGGAGCTTGTCCAATCTTCCCTGCACCTTCCCATCCCAACCAGGATCTTACAGAGGATCCCATATTTTAGGTTAGTTGGTATCAGCCATAAATGTGTACCTAGGGGCATGCATGCACATGCACACACACGCATCTTCTGAGTGAGGGGCTGAGGTGTCAGATATCTAGGTTTAATACAGGAGCTCTTTGGGAACTCAGAATTCTGAGCTATTAGTGTGCTTTCTTTCTTTTCTTTTTTTTTTTTTAAGTTAAATGAACTGTTTTTTTTTTTTTTGTGGTATGCGGGCCTCCCTCTGTTGTGGCCTCTC
>NC_041214.2:80860929-80862023 GCF_002837175.3 Physeter macrocephalus | reverse complement strand
CCCGGCAGGCCCGCCCCGCACTCCGTACCCCTCCCTCCCCCCGGCCTGAGTGAGCCAGAGCCCCCGAATCAGCTGCTCCTTTAACCCCTTCCTATCTGAGCGATGAGCAGACGACCTCGGACAACCTACGCGCAGAGGGGCCAAATCCAAAGCTGAACACGGGCCCAGCCGCTCCGCGGCATGTGGGATCCTCCCAGACCGGGGCGCGAGCCTGGTTCCCCTGCATCGGCAGGCGGACGCGCAACCACTGCGCCACCAGGGAAGCCCAATGAACTGTTTTTTAAAAAATTTGTTTATTATTTATTTTTATTTTTGGCTGTGTTGGGTCTTTGTTGCTGTGCGCAGGCTTTCTCTGGTTGCTGCAAGCGGGGGCTACTCTTCGTTGTGGTGCGCAAGCTTCTCACTGCAGTGGCTTCTCTCGTTGCGGAGCATGGGCTCTAGGTGCGCGGGCTTCAGTAGTTGTGGCCCGCGAGCTCTAGAGCGCAAGCTCAGTAGTTGTGACGCACGGGCTTAGTTGCTCCGCAGACTAGCAAGACAGGACTACAGCCCCATCCATTAGCAGAGAGGCTGCCTAAGATCATGATAAGGCTACCGACACCCCAAAACACAACAAGAGACGTGGACCTGCCCACCAGAAAGACAAGATCCAGCCTCATCCACCAGAACACAGGCATTAGTTCCCCCAACCAGGAAACATACTGCTGCATTGGCAGGCGGATTCTTAACCACTGTGCCACCAGGGAAGCCCTTTCTTTATTTTCAACATTATATTTGTGTTCTTTTTGAATATATAAGTAATTAATTTTTATTATAGAAAATTTGGAAAACACAGGAAAGTATAAGGAACAACATTTGGATTGCCTGTAATCCTATTACCTCAAAATACATTATAGTGAGGGGCTTCCCTGGTGGCGCAGTGGTTGGGAGTCCACCTGCTGATGCAGGGGACGTGGGTTCGTGCCCCGGTCCGGGAAGATCTCACATGCCGCGGAGCGGCTGGGCCCGTGCGCCACGGCCGCTGAGCCTGCGCATCCAGAGCCTGCGCTCTGCAACGGGAGAGGCCACAACAGTGAGAGGCCCGCGTACCGCAAAAA
>NC_041214.2:80859075-80860904 GCF_002837175.3 Physeter macrocephalus | reverse complement strand
TCCAGGAAGCACAGAGAGTCCCATACAGGATAATCCAAGGAGAAACACGCCAAGACACATATTAAACTGTCAAAAATCAAATACAAAGAAAACATATTAAAAGCAGCAAGGGAAAAACAACAAATAACACAGAAGGGAATCCCCATAAGGTTAACAGCTGATCTTTCAACAGAAACTCTGCAAGCCAGGAGGGAGTGGTAGGACATATTTAAAGTTATGATGGAGAAAAACCTACAACCAAGATGACTCTACCCAGCAAGGATCTCATTCAGATTTGATGGAGAAATTAAAACCTTCACAGACTAGCAAAAGCTGAGAGAGTTCAGCACCACCAAACCAGCTTTACATAAATGGTAAAGGAACTTCTCTAGGCAAGAAACACAGAGAAGGAAAAGACCTACAAGAACGAACTCGAAACAATTAAGTAAATGATAATAGGAACATACATATTGATAATTACCTTAAATGTATATGAATTAAATGCTCCCACCAAAAGACACAGACTAGCTGAATGGATACAGAAACAAGACCCGTATATATGCTGTCTACAAGAGACCCACTTCAGACCTAGGGACACATACAGACTGAAAGTGAGGGGATGGAAAAAGATATTCCATGCAAATGGAAATCAGAAGAAAGCTGGAGTAGCAATTCTCATATCAGACAAAATAGACTTTAAAATAAAAACTATTACAAGAGACAAAGAAGGACACTATATAATGATCAAGGGATCGATCCATGAAGAAGATATAACAATTGTAAATATTTATGCACCCAACATAGGAGCACCACAATACATAAGGCAAATACTAACAGCCATAAAAGGGGAAATCGACAGTAACACAATCATAGTAGGGGACTTTAACACCCCACTTTCACCAATGGACAGATCATCCAAAATGAAAATAAATAAGGAAACACAAGCTTTAAATGATACATTACACAAGATGGACTTAATTGATATTTATAGGACATTCCATCCAAAAACAACAGAATACACATTTTTCTCAAGTGCTCATGGAACATTCTCCAGGATAGATCATATATTGGGTCACAAATCTAGCCTTGGCAAATTTAAGAAAATTGAAATCATACCAAGTATCTTTTCTGACCACAACGCTATGAGACTAGATATCAATTACAGGAAAAGATCTATAAAAAATACAAACACATGGAGGCTAAACAATACACTACTTAATAACGAAGTGATCACTGAAGAAATCAAAGAGGAAATCAAAAAATACTTAGAAACAAATGACAATGGAGACACGACGACCCAAAACCTATGGGATGCAGCAAAAGCAGTTCTAAGAGGGAAGTTTATAGCAATACAATCCTACCTTAAGAAACAGGAAACATCTCGAATAAACAACCTAACTTTGCACCTAAAGCAATTAGAGAAAGAACAAAAAAACCCCAAATTTAGCAGAAGGAAAGAAATCATAAAGATCAGATCAGAAATAAATGAAAAAGAAATGAAGGAAACGATAGCAAAGATCAGTAAAACTAAAAGCTGGTTCTTTGAGAAGATAAAATTGATAAACCATTAGGCAGACTCATCAAGAAAAAAAAGGGAAAAGACTCAGATCAATATAATTAGAAATGAAAAAGTAGACGTAACAACGGACACTGCAGAAATACCAAAGATTATTAGAGATTACTACAGGCAACTGTATGGCAATAAAATGGACAACCTGGAAGAAATGGACAAATTCTTAGAAATGCACAACCTGTCGAGGCTGAACCAGGAAGAAATAGAAAATATGAACAGACCAATCACAAGCACTGAAATTGAAACTGTGATTAAAAATCTTCCAACAAACAAAAGC
>NC_041214.2:80781047-80857830 GCF_002837175.3 Physeter macrocephalus | reverse complement strand
TGCCAACAAACACATGAAAGAATGCTCAACGTCATTAATCATTAGAGAAATGCAAATCAAAACTACAATGAGATATCATCTCACACCGGTCTGAATGGCTGTCATCAAAAAATCTAGAAACAATAAATGCTGGTGAGGGTGTGGAGAAGAGGGAACCCTCTTGCACTGCTGGTGGGAGTGTAAATTGATACAGCCACTATGGAGAACAGTATGGAGGTTCCTTAAAAAACTACAAATAGAACTACCATATGACCCAGCCATCCCGACCTACTAGAGCATGGACCTGAGGATATGGGGAGGGGGAAGGGTAAGCTGTGATGAAGTGAGAGAGTGGCATGGACATATGTACACTACCAAATGTAAAATAGATAGCTAGAGGGAAGCAGCCGCATAGCACAGGGAGATCAGCTCTGTGCTTTGTGACCACCTAGAGGGGTGGGATAGGGAGGGTTGGACGGAGGGAGAAGCAAGAGGGAAGAGATATGGGAACATATGTATATGTATAACTGATTCACTTTGTTGTAAAGCAGAAACTAACACACCATTGTAAAACAGTTATACTCCAATAAAGATGTTTAAAAAATATATATATATATAAATGTAATAGAGGCATTGTTATGAGATTAAATTATATTATAATTCGAATCATTATAGGATTGGTTGGTGAATGCATTCATAATTAAAAAGAGTGACTATTAGGAACTATTTTTAAGTTTCAGTATTTAATTTTATGTAAGGCCATGAATCTTTCCAGAAAAGTCCTATTTAAGAATTGTTTAATTTTTTTAAAAGATAAATTACAGGAATATTGCCAACTTTGTCCCCTCAACATTTCATGATCTGGAAAACCTCCACAATTATGAACAACAAATAACTGATAAATTATCTTCAACACAGAGAAATTTTGTATTTATTCTTGTATCAAGGAAATCTAGATGATGATGGTAATAGATTTCAGTCTGAGTTTTGGCTTAGTATTGATTTTTAACACTCAGCTATTTGGCATTTGGCCCAAGTGGGTAATGGGTACAAATCTTCTATCAGGGGATTTTTATGCTTTTATACTGAGAGACAACATGTAGGTGTCTCCAGGTCAGACTGGAGCAAATTCCTCACGTTTATCTACCGTTAATTTGTTTACAAATGCTTTCCATGGTCACCATCTACTAATTCTGCTGGTGATCCTTAAGGGTCAGGTGATGGGGGATCCTGAACATTTGACCCCATCTCCATTCCAGTGCTTGGAATCCCCCAGACCTGGCTTTTAGTCCTGGCTTTGGAGCTGTTCCTGGCACACATAGAGTAAGGCATTTAATTTCGATACTGCCTGTCTTATGAGAAGAAGTGTTAGTAAACTCATTAATTAGGGTGTGTTTACAGTTCTATTCTGAACATCAGTAGCTTCTAAGTTTAATTAAAATTGAGCACCTTCTTGAGGACGGACGTGCTCCTTACATGCTGTGTGTCCCCGTCAGCCTTGGTTTCCTCTCTCGCTCGCACAGTGAGCCTGATGGTCATGTCTTCTCCAGAGACCTTTCAGCTTTGTCTTTCTGTTGTGTGATAAAGGCTGAATAGTGGAAAGGTGAGTCTTGATGACTGTTGGAGTCCAAGCCAGTTTGTATTTGCTGACAGGTATGACGGAGGGCAATATATTACATTCTAGGTTTAATCAGGCTGGTTCTTAGTTGTCACTGGAAGTGCAAATAATACTTCTTCCTGATGTATGAGATGAAATTGGTTGTCTGCTACATATATTTCTTATTTTGTCTTCAGTTCACGGTGTGGTCATGGAATACACTTTTGGGGACAATTTCAGGTCGGTTTATTTGCTCAATAATGATAATAATATATTCATTGTCATTTAGTGAGCATCTAGTATGTACCAGACATCTTTTTTTTCCTGTATTTTTATTTTATTTTATTTTTTATTGAAGTATAGTTGACTTACAATGTTGTGTTAGTTTCAGGTGTACAGCAAAGTGATTCAGCTATACATATGTGTGTGCGTGTGTGTGTGTGTATATGTATATTCTTTTTCAGATTCTCTTCCCTTATAGGTTATTACAAAATATTGAGTATAGTTCTCTGTGGTATACAGTAGATCCTCGTGGGTTACTTATCTTATATATAGTAGTGTATATATGTTAATCTCAAACTCCTAATTTATCTCCCTGCCCCTTTCCCCTTTGGTAACCATACATTTGTTTTCTATGTCTGTGGGTCTATTTCTGTTTTGGATATAAGTTCATTTGTATCAGTTTTTTTAAGATTTCACATAGAAATGATATCATATGATATTTGTCTTTCTCTGTCTGGCTAGTTTCTGGTATATAGCAAAGTGATTCAGTTAAATATGTGTGTGTGTGTGTATATGTATATTCTTTTTCAGATTCTCTTCCCTTATAGGTTATTACAAAATATTGAGTATAGTTCTCTGTGGTATACAGTAGATCCTCGTGGGTTACTTATCTTATATATAGTAGTGTATATATGTTAATCTCAAACTCCTAATTTATCTCCCTGCCCCTTTCCTCTTTGGTAACCATACATTTGTTTTCTATGTCTGTGGGTCTATTTCTGTTTTGGATATAAGTTCATTTGTATCAGTTTTTTTAAGATTTCACATAGAAATGATATCATATGATATTTGTCTTTCTCTGTCTGGCTTACTTCACTTAGTATGATAATCTCTAGGTCCATCCATGTTGCTGCAAACACACAGCATTCTTAACCTTAGAAGAAAAACGACATGCAAGGCTTATATTCTAATTCCCATTTTGCAAATAAGGAAACATAGGCTTAGAGGGATGAAAGGACTTGCTTAAGTTCACAAAGAAAGTGGCAGAGTCAGCATTTACCTAATTGCAAAGCCTCTAGCCCCACTTCCACACTGCCCCGGCGTTGAAGTCTGGAAACAGATCCACATACTCCTCCTTCCTCCTGTCCTAGTACAGTGGGAGGGAGAACGTTACATGAGCCTGTGCTGGCTCCTGCTGCCCGGGTGTCCTTGACTTGTGTTCTGATGTGGGGGACATACCTTCATTAATTACAGGATGCTGATGACCCTCCAGAAGGCATCCGCTGACAGACCCCAGGGGAAGCTGACCCTCCCCTCCCCCCACCAAGAGCTCACCTTGGACTCCCCAGCTGGAGGGAGGATACCTTGACAAGGAGCTGGTGCCTGATTGGGATTACTGTGCTGCTTGAGTTGAACTGCCAGTCAGTTCTTTTCATTTATTTGCTGTCTTGCTTTCCTTTGAACATTTTATCCAAACTTCCAGGAGTGACTCTCAATCCTGGCTGTGTTTTAAAATCACCTGGGGTTTTAATTATAACCATGCCTGTGTCCCCCTTCTAGACATTCTGATTTAAATGGACTGGGGTGGGGCCCTGGGTATCAGCATTTGAAAAAAATAAGTACTCCAGAGGATTCTGATGTCCAGCCAAAATCAGTGCTTTAGGGGCAGAAAAGCCCTCTCTTCACTCTTTTGTTGACGTGGTATGTTTTCTTCCGACTTCCGTGAACCCTCAATCTTATGATGTTATCATTCCATTGAGAGGTTGAATTTACTCATCCAAAGCATTCATGCTTTTTTGAGGCGGCTTAGACTTTCGAGAAGGTGTTATGGGAACAGACACAGATACTGAAATCAGTGGCCTTAGAGGACGGGAATGAACCACTTTGGAGCAACCAAAAGACAGAGCCATGACTTTTGCCACCTTCCCTCCTAATTCATTCTCTCCCCACAACCCCGGCACCAGATTTTCAGCGTTTGAAGGAGTGTGTTTTCTAGTTGTGGGGTACTTACAATTACTTCCAACGATTTTACTCTTGAGCCTATTGTGGCTTATTTACACTAGCTTGGATATATGTTTCTATGTAGCCTCTTTACTTTTTGTTTACCGATTGAATTTACTATTAACATAGAAAAGGCTGGCTTCAACTGCCAAGATGACTATGCGTGCAGAGGCACTGCATCTTGCTCTGGTGGAGGTACACCCAACCTCCCAGGCTGGCATTCAGAATTCTCCCCATCATCTGATGCCAGTATTTCACTGTGGAATTAAGGCCACTCTTTACTGTCTTTGGGCTCCAGCCAGCTGAACTGTACCCTGGACCAGGGTCTGCCTGCCTTTGTTCCCTTCTCGTCCTGCTGGAACATGACACTCAGACCCTCATCCCAGAGGCTAGAAATAACATTTTCTTTCCTAGAACCCCACACTGCTTTGAGTGGGAGCACTTTTAGAACTTATCACATTGTACCTTGAGCTATTCTTATTTATGCGTGTGTCTAATTCTTCCCCTTCTGTAAGCTTCTGGAGGGTGGGGCAGCCTCTTAATTTTGGTGTCTTCTGCTGTGCCGAGAATATTGGAGCCGTTCCCTGAATGTTTTTTGAGTAAATGTGTTACTTTTAGTTCAACTCAGCAGTTGTCCAAAATTAACCTCATGAGATGTTGGTAGCTTTGGTGAACATTTGGAGAGGTCTACGGTGATAGAGTGAAATCCGGTGACCTAGTTACAGAATATCCCCTGCAGGCTCACTGGTGAGGGAGGCTCATGTTTAAACTCTGTGAAAGAAGAGCCTGGATTTTTTATGGTGGCGGTTGTTTACATGTCTTTTAAAATGACCCTTCCCCCCTTTTTTGTGGCTTCATGATTTAAAAAAGTTCTTTAGATAAAATTGGATATTATCAGCTTTACTCCTGTAGTAATTCTAATCAAGGTCGTTTGTTATTTGAGGACATATTGACTAAACGTTTATTTTTTATTTTTCAATTTTTAAAAATTTTATTGAAGTATAGTTGATTTATAATGTGTTAGTTTCAGGTGTACAGCAGAGTGATTCAATTATACATATACATATATTCATTCTTTTTCAGATTTTTTTCTCATATAGGTTATCACAGAATATTGAGCAGAGTTCTCTGTTCCATACAGTAGGTCCTTGTTGGTTATCTATCTTATATATAGTCGTGTGTGTGTATGTTAATCCCAAACTCCTGGTTTATCTCTCCTCCCCACGTTTCCCCTTTGGTAACCGTAAGTTTGTTTTCGATATCTGTAAGTCTGTTTCTGTTTTGTAAATAAGTTCATTTGTATCATTTTAAAAAATTAGGTTCCACATATGAGTGATATCACATGACCAAGCTTTTAGAATGGGGCTGGCACCCTGCTCAGTGCAGGCATTAACCAGAGCCGGAGATGCTGCTTCCGCCCTCCGGGTCTCAGCCTGGCCGAAGCGCGCACACCCGGAAGCCTCATGTGCTGCGGTGGGTGGGTGGGAGGGTGTGCAGGGGGCACAGGGCCAGTCATGACAGTCTCTATTCAGTTCTTCATTTACCAAATGTAGACTGCACTCGCATTGTTAGTGAGCTGCTGGCCTCTCCCGATATTCCCTGCAAGTATGATTCCGGTTATTATTAAAATTAATTAATAATCAAATTAATATTAAACATAGTGGTTCTTTTGGTAAAAGTAACATATGCTCATGTTGTAAATTTAGAATGTGGAGGAAAGTGTAAAAAAAAAAAAAGAAAACCACTTGTAATCCCACCCTTGACAGGTCACTACTTTGACATTTTATTTGTGGAATTCTGTTTGGCTATGTGACCCCAGGTTTTTTACCTGAACTCACTCTCCACAATCTAGTTCTCCGCTCTACTTTATATAATATTTTTAAAGCATTTGAGATTAAAAAAATACTGTATTTCAACCAAAATGCACATTCATCTCTTTTGACGCAGGCTAACCTCACACACACACACACACACACACACACGCATGCACACGCACACGCACGCACACGCACACGCACTCACACACACGCACACAAAGGGGAACGATCAGTCTTGTTGAGAACCAACTTCTCATTTTACAGATAGGAAAACTGAGGCCTAGAACTTGTCCAAGATCACATTAAAAAAAAGTGGCAATCGACACTTCAGCCCAGGTCTCCTGAATTCCGGTCCAGTGCTCTTCCTACTCGACAGTGATACCTCCTTACTAGGTCATAGAAGCAGTGGTGGAAAGAGAAAAGGAAAAACACGTCAGTTCTAAAGAGTGCAGGTTTTTTTCCCTGCGTCCTTTCTCAGAGCTATTTTTGTGACTATTCAATACCTGCACAATGCTGCCTCTCGCAGCATTCTGGCTGGACCAAGAGGCCATTCACTGCTGACTGCAGCCATGCTGTTCCTCTGCGGCAGGCTCCATGGAATCCTGGGCCCAGAAAGCAGATGGGAACAGACCTTTTCAATCAAATTTCAGGGTCTGAGTGTACGCAGAAAAAAATTACTGTGTATCCTGTTAAACTTGTGTACTTAATGAAACAGTGATGGATGAGCATGACTGACTGGGGGTGGGGCAGGGGGTGAAGTTGAGGTGGATTCATCTTAGGCTGTAATTCATTCATGAGCTCCAATAAGTCTTATACACAAATGTAAATTATTCATTCTCTCTAAATGTGACCCTATTATTCTAACTCCCCAAACCTTCAGTTGTTTCCTTTTGCATACAGAACAAAGCATGGACTCCTGCCTGGCATTTGAGGCCCTCTGTGATCTATCCTTGACACTGATATAATATGGAGATGTAATAATGTAGCAGTTAAGAGCCAGACTTGGCAACCAGGCTGCTCCACCACCAGTTAGCACTCTTACCTGGGCAGGATACTGCACCTGTGTTTCAGTTTCCTCATGTGTAAAATGGCAATAAGATCATTCTGGGGAGTAAATGAGATAGGATTTGTAAAGGTTTACCAGTGACTAGGTCCTAATCCATTACATAGAAAGTGCTTTCTTTGTTTATTAAATGGGTACCTTTGCAACTCCTCCACTGATAGCATTTCCCTTTTGCACTAGACTTCTGGTCATTCCTGAGACGGTCCCCTCATTCTCCTGCCTCTGTGCAGCTGCGACCCTTAAATTTAACATGTTGGCTCTCTCATTTCATGTGTGTCCAAATCTTAATCATCCTTTTAAGGCCAGGCTCAAATGCATCTTTATCCATTTCTTTCTTCACTAATTCACATATTCTTTATTCCCTTAACAGATTTTTTTTTTTAGAGATTCTGTTGTGTGCCAGGTGCATTATTTAGGAAGGCTTCCACGGTTCGTGGAGCTTGGGGAGGTCCATCATTTCTGCCATCCCTCTGACACATCACCATGGATGTTGCTTTACAGTTTTGGATGGGTTTGTTTGATCTACCCTATTAGAATATTAGCTCTTTGAGAGTAGAGTGCTTATTAGTAGGTGCTTATTAAGCTCTATTTAAGTTGAATAAATGAATGAATAAAGTTACACTTTGTGGGTATTTATTACCTTCTAATAAAGGCAAGAAAATAGGAACAACACTGTGTGTTGTTCTATCTGTGTGTGTTGAAAATAGAACCAACTTCTCATTTTACAGATAGAAAAAAATAGGAACAACACTGTGTGTGTTGTTCTATCTGTAAAATGAGAGAGAGAGAGAGAGAGAGAGGGAGAGAGAAGAGATAGTTTGAATGGGAAAAAGGACGAGGCTAGTTCTGAGGGCAGAGAACCCCTTCCAAGTTGAAGAAAGGCAAAAAAGACAGGAATGACAGGAAAACTGCAGAAGTAGAGAGAAACGGGATGAGAGAGGTTATTCTCTGAACTGTAAAGCAGTTGCTCCAAGAAATGGTTTTCCTTAAGTGGTATAAAATGTGAAGCAAATTGGGTCTCACTTTATCTTTTCCTCTTTAGGAGGTTGGAGCTGATTTTTAAAATGAGGTGGGGGAGGGAGGTGGAGTTTGGAGAAGGAAAGTGAAAACTGTTTTCTGAAGTTCTCTTGCTAAATAGCTCCCTGGAGAGAAAGTTCAGAGGGAGGGCCTGCCTGAGCAGACTAATTCGCTCTTTCTTTTCGTCTTTTTTGTCGTCGTTGTCCTGCTCACTCTCCCGTGCCTGTTCTTCACTTCCAAACATCTTCTTTCCTTCTTCCTTTTTTTTTTTTTTTTTAAATCGTGTAAGCATTACAAATGAGAAGCTGGAGGAAAATTAAAACGAAACACAAGGCAAGCAGATAATTTCAATCTCAGTTATAAAAATGATGTGTTTTAGATTTGTTTTCCTGATATGTTTTCCCACTGGGAGCTTCCCCTCCTGCCACCCCTCCTCATTTCTTTTCCCAGACTTCCACCCACTTTCTGACTCAAAGCCGGAGAGGAGACTGGCCACACAACCGGATTTGAGAAGTGAGCAGGGCAGTTTTCAAGTGCTGATTCTAGAGGTTTAACATGAGCAAATTCCTGGCCTTTTTCTGAAGATGTTTCAGCTGACTTTTTTTTTTTTTTTTTTTTTTGGTCTCTCGAGTGTACTGCTAAAGATGCTTTGGTGTGGAAGGCACCAAGTTTCAGTGATGGGCTTGCCTTGACTGAGTGCTTGGCATGTGCAGGCCTTAAGCTATTTGCGGGGGATGCTGAGATAGGAAAATGGGACTTCTGACTGCAAGGGCTTGGCTGCGTGTGTGTGTGTGTGTGCACTTGTGCACTGTGGTTGCTGTGGGGATTCTGGTTTCTGGGGATGGAAGTGGGGGCCAGGGAGTAGGTAGATTGGTTTGCCCACAACTGATGATCACCTGGAGGTGCTGTTTGCTGCTGCTGGGGAAAGCTTCACTGGGGGGTGTGGTGTTGAAAGGTCTTGAAAGATGGCTAGGACTTTAATCAACAAGGAAGAGAGACATGAGTCTTCAAGACAAAGGGAACAGCAGAGGCATGGGAAGACATAGAAGAATGGGGAGCGGCAGGCTGCGGAGGTGAGGAATCATAGAAGGGGTAAATCTTCCACCCCACTCTATGTTTGGTTTTTTTTTTTTCCCTGTAAGCAGAAGGGAGGGATTATGAGTTTTAGAAAGAGCTGTGATAGGATTACTCTGGTGTGTGTGTGTTTTATTTTGCTTTTACTTTTTAATTTTCCGAGTCTTTTTAGGAAGTGTGAGGCAACCTTGACACTGGGAAGCGTGCACTGCCTGTCTTTCTGTGTCTTTTCTTTCCTCTTCCGGCCTGGCCTGGGGCCTTGTCTGGCTTCTGATAGTGAAGTGTGGCAGGGCCGGCTCCTGGGAGCCGATGTGAGGTCTGAGCAGACCCTGGGCCTGTTCTTCACGGTTTTCCATCCTTTTTCCTCCTCTTTTTTCTCTCCTCACCCCCAGCAGGAGCAGCAGCCCCCCCCCTCCCTACAATAAATAAACCAGTCGCTCCAAAAGGTTCCAAGCACATTAGTCACATATCCCAGAAGTTTAATACAGAATTATTTTGACAGTGAGAACAAGAAGTGTTTTCTAGTTGAACGCACAGAACTTGCTTCTTCCAACTGGGCTTTCTGCCGCAGAGACAGATGATATGTTTTTTAGATGGATCAGCCGTGCAGGAGACTGCGTCGCTTCCCTTGGAAGCATGACAAATTGCTCACTACCAAAAGTGGTTGGGGAAAAGATGTGAAATGAGAGAGAGAGAGAGAGAGAGAGAGAGAGGGAAATCGCATCCTTATTGAGAACAACGGTTTTCCATCCTTTTTCCTCCTCTTTTTTCTCTCCTCACCCCCAGCAGGAGCAGCAGCCCCCCCCCTCCCTACAATAAATAAACCAGTCGCTCCAAAAGGTTCCAAGCACATTAGTCACATATCCCAGAAGTTTAATACAGAATTATTTTGACAGTGAGAACAAGAAGTGTTTTCTAGTTGAACGCACAGAACTTGCTTCTTCCAACTGGGCTTTCTGCCGCAGAGACAGATGATATGTTTTTTAGATGGATCAGCCGTGCAGGAGACTGCGTCGCTTCCCTTGGAAGCATGACAAATTGCTCACTACCAAAAGTGGTTGGGGAAAAGATGTGAAATGAGAGAGAGAGAGAGAGAGAGAGAGAGAGAGAGAGAGAGGGAAATCGCATCCTTATTGAGAACATAACTTTCTCCCTAATAACTTCAATCAGCCACTGAGAGCTTTCTATGTGTTTATTTATTTATTTGGCCGCCCCTGGAGCTGTGAAGTCCTTTTTTAAACCCGGGCTCACGAGTGTTCTAAAAGATGAGGACAGATCGAGTTATTGCAATGCGGGTGGATCTCCAAGCATTCCGGTTGAATAGCTCTTCCAGAAATATTTCTTGACTCACTAATTTAGCACTTTCTGTTGCCGTTACTAAGCAGATTGGAGAGTCCTGCCTGCGATTTCGCCAGACTCCTCTAGGGTTGACGTGGATCCTCTTATTCCTATCTGGCCCGTGAAAAGGTGGAGGAATGCAAAGCTGAAGTCTACTGGCGCCCAAGAGGGAATTTAACCTGAGCTGCCAGAGTGCCATCTGAAGAGCCAGAGAAAAGTGTGTGCTCTCCTTTCCCAGCTTCGCCCTTCTCCTTCAGGGCCCAGCCACCATGCAGGAAGAGCTTTCTTCCAAGGTGGTTGACCTGGGTGTGAAGACCCAGAGGTGAGCGTGGAGGATAGAAGTTAAGGAACTTCCAGACCTGGGATACCTGTCCTTCTGGCTCCCATGATGCTCCACTTCTTGCTTCTCAAATCTTTCTAGAGATTTCCAGCCTTTTGGCAGCGGGGGAAGTTGACCTCTCTGATTGCAGTGCATGCTCTCTGGAGTGCTTTTAACCCCTTCTAATTGTTTCTCATTAGCCCCTCATTCCCAGGCCTTCATCCAAGAAACGTCTGTGTGGTCCAGACATTAACTGGCCCTCATGAAATATCGTGGGATATCCCAAGGCAGGTTTCCCCTGCTATCCGGAAGTAGAGCATTCGTATAAAATGTTTTATGAGCCGAAATGGAGTAAAGCGAAAATCCTCTTCGGCTTTCTTTTGGTTAGTGAAAACAAATGTAATGTAGGTCTTTCATAAAAGCAGAGTGCTATAAAGAAAACTTTTGAAAAGCAGAAGATACCTGAATATAGAATAACAAAAGTATAGTTATATGGTGATGCTGTTGTTAAATGGTTAAATAGGCTTCTATCCAGGGCCAAGTTACCGTCCAGAACTCTGTGCCTCTGTGGAACCCACTTTGAAAACCATTGTAGTGGAGGTGCTTCAAGACTTCTGGCGGCCCTGGCGACCATGGTTCTGGCTTCTTCAAGCTTTCTGCCTTTTTGGACATCTCTCAAGGTTGAGATAGTGGCACCTGTACAGATGAGGAAGATGGGCCCAGAGGGAGACATGATCTTACACTGGCTCTGAAATCCCACGTTTTGAAGGCCTTTTGGCTCGCTCACTTCTGGTGATTGTTCTCAGGTGGCTGCTCCGCCCCCAGGCCTCCTCACCTGGGCCTGGACCTGTGCCTGCCCTGGCCAGCACCACATAATTATTCATTGCACTGCACTGAGCAGTCATCTCAGTAAATTCTTGCTACCATTGCTGGGCTCCCAGCCTCTGTCTCAGGAACATTATGAGAGGAGTAACATGGCATTCAAGCCATTTTTAAGGGAAGCTTTTATTATTTTTTTTAAATGCTGAATTTGCTTTTTGGCAGAAAAGTAAAGCATGGGCCATCTCTCATTTCTCTATTGATACTTATGCAGTACCTACAATCGTATGACACTCTACTATTCCCCAAAGAAGGTTCTGACCTTTATGATCATACTTGACATTTTCACATTGCAAGACAATTTCTAAAGAGCTTTTTTTCTGGCTAAGATCTCACTTGAGCCTCACAATAATGCAGATGCAAAGGAGACTCAATGAGGTAATACATGTAGAATCAGAGTGAGGCTCACACAGTTCACAGTCAGGTTGGGAGGAATTACGGGCATGTGAACCTTAGGCTCCCTGACTCATACCATTGCACCAAAGTATTCCTTCTCCTTGTAGCAGGAGTTATGAACGAATATGCCACTAACAGCTACTGTTTATTAAGTGCTTATTTATGTGTCAAACACTGCTAGGGAGACACTTTGTAAAAAGCTCATTTAATCTCTTCAGCTGCGGTATAAGGCAGAAATGATCATGTCCAGTTTGAAGACGAATCGCTTGAGAGGACAAGTAACTTGCTGAAGGCTCCTCTTCACAGAGTCAATGGACCTCATATTCTAACCAGGACTGCTTGCCTCCAGAGGCCTTTCACACAGAGGATGTGATCTCTGCCCATCCTTCTTCCTCACTAGGGACACCAAAAGTGCTCTCTTGAAAATGACAAGGCTAGTTTGTGGGTGACCACACGCTACAGTGAGTGCTGCATACTGTGGAAAGTTAACAGGTGGCCATTTTCTCTCTGCTCTTGGAGCTCGTAACATCTTTATGCAGTCTCTTCTCCTTTCCTTTTAGATTTTATGCGCTCACCATGGGAAATTACTGATCTGTGCACCATTGGGCAAGTCATTTCTATTCCTGGCCCTTGGTTTCCCCCTCACTCAAAATAGCTTTTCTTTCCTGATCTTTCTGTCCTAAGTTTACACGTCTGGGGGATGTGCTTATTGAATTCTCTTCGTATAAGTCCTTTCAAAAATATTGTCGGGAATTATAGATGCTCAGTAAATGCTTGTTTTAAATTGAAATGATAATTGCAGGTAATGCCAGTTTTCAAAGAGATTTTCTGCTTCTGAAATGCAATTTGCCAAAGTTTGAAAGTCAGACACCACATGAAGAGGTAACTAAGTCGTATCAGGGAAGATGAATGCCTAATACATATTCTGATTGGTTTGCTGGTGGTGTCTTGTTTTTTTCAGTGTCAATTTTGTCTTTCTAATTCTTGTATTAGGACAGCTATCCTCCCCTCCCCCAAGACACACGTCGGCATGCGCACACACAGACACACACACACACACACACACACACACACACACACACACAGAGTTCTTGAGCAAGAGACCCTCTTACATTTGTTAAATTTGTCACTTTCTCCACAGAATCTGGTTAGCATACCTTTGGGTGAGCAAAAGAAAAATCTTTTTCTCTGTGCCAAGTTCAGGGTGTGAATCAATTCTCCCTGGCTTTTGCATTTTAGTAAATGTTTCCTAGATGGATTCATCGAATTTCCAGTAAAGACAAACAGCTCAGAAAGCAGATTGCTTTCATACCCGAGGCCTGAGTTCTGTGACCCAGGCATTGGAGCTCAGTTCCATATATGGCCAAAAGAGAAACAGGGTGAGGGAGCGGAGGGAGAATACCAGACATAAAATGCATTCCTGAGAAGTGTGCGTTCGCAACTGACAAAACAGGACCCTCGTTGGTTTCCATCTTCTGCAGAACATGAAACTGTGACGTTTTCAGAAAGAAGCCAATGTTCCAAGCATCTGCCACAGGGAACAGTTTATTTTCCCTTTTCTTTTTGGTCACATGTAGGTTTAATTAGGAGTCAGTGTTGAAGTCAATGCTAGCAAGAAATGAGGACTAAAAAATTATTCTTGGAGTCAGCAGATGTGGGTACTCAGCCCAATAAGACCGCCATCCAGCTGTGAAACTCTCTCTGGCTTGTTTTTTCTCAATGTCAGAGTGACAGGGCTGAATATGATGATCTCTGAGATCTCTACTATTTCTGTTGTCTTTGGTTCTAATTTTGCCTGAGATTTTCCAGTTCCTGTGGAATTCCCCACAGAGAGTAGTTTCTAATTCCTCCAAATACTTTCTGTGGTTTGAACTTAAAAAGACAAAATAAAAACCCTGGTCTTGAATTTTTCTTTGTGATTTCCTTAAATATAACTTGGACACATTGTTAGCCTTTCACTTGGCAGATAGCTTCTTACTGAGGGTGGAGATGGTTGCATTTACTGCATCCTCATGGTCTTCTCCCCTCTGCTGGTCCCTCTTGTTGTTGGAGAAGAAATTCAGGTATGCCCAACGCGGAGTTGTAGGAACAGGTGTGCACTTAGCAAATGCAGCCTTGTAATGGCCTTATCAGGTGTCTGCGTCTTTTATAAATTCCGTCTCCTCTGCGGGAGAAGCGGGACTGGTAAGAGGCAGCTCCAGAAACTTCCTCACACCTCAGGAAATGGAACTAGGGATGTGAAATTGAGGTATTGGCTTTCCAGTTAGTAATTGGATGAGTCACTTGCCTGTCCCACATGTTAAGAGGTTAAGAAGAAATAAAAACACAAAATTTTGGCCCTCAAGAGGACCGCAGTCATTTCTACTTTATGAGACCAGACATGGTTTCTTTCTTTCTCTCATTGCTCAGTTGAGATAAAGGGAGGCTTCTCTGTTCCCTGACAAAACGTTCCAGCCCTTGGGCTTTCCTGTCTTGATGGCAGCCCATGCCCACCAGCACGCTGAGCGGTCGTGGAAAGGTGCTGTTTGGAGGAGCCCAAGGTGGTTCAGCAGGCATCCAGGGGAGCCCCTTCTCCCTGCTGAGGCTCATCTCTGGTGCCGCTCTGCCTTGCTGCGACGGCCCCTTCGATGGGACCAATAAATGCTTCTGCATAGCCGCTAAGTCCTAGGTGGTGGAGGAGGAGACAGGCGAGTACTGAGAAAGCAGAGAGCGATTGCTTCAGAGAGAGTGGGAGCTAAGAGGTCTGTGTTCTGTTGACACGTGTGCCGTGAGCTTTCTTTGTGACTTGGTCAAGATGCTTCAGGTCTCTAGGCCTTCATTTCTCCATCTGGAAAGTGAAATGCTAGTGGGCCTTGGAGGTTATTTAATTGAATATATTTCCAGATCGTTGCTTCATGTCTCATATTGCTCCTACTTCATATCCCCAGTCATACTGAGCTCATCAACTTGCACAGAGTTCTGACCAGTCCTCCTTAACGTCCAATAGAACAAAGACAGGATGGCTCCTCTGTGGGTTCCCACTCATTATACTATTTTGACCAAATTTTTTAGCGAGGCATTCAACTCACTTCACAGTCAAGTTCCAGCTGATGGCTCTGGGTTGGGGAATGGGGGCTTCAGCAGCCTTTCCTTGCATGGGTGGTCTTCATCTTGACTTTGAGCCCTCTGGTGCCACAGAGGTAGGTGTGTGCATAAAAAGAGGAGACTGCGCACGATGACCAGGCAGCGTAACTGGGGCTGGAGTGGAATTGAGAAGAATGACTCAGGATCCTGGGCCTCTGTGATAGACTCTACCAGTGAGTTAGGGGATATTTAAGGAAACTGAGCACAGTGTATCTTCTGTTTTGGTAGAAAGCATACATTGTAATGGTTACAAATGCTTGGTGCTATTATGAGAAAACCACAGGGAAGACCAATCATATAAACGGTAATAATTTATTGGCTAATTGACTAATCCTTCGGGGAGTATGATATGTGGTGTAGGTTTCTACAGGGCTTTCCAGTGGACTAACCCTTTTCCATACCCATTAACTCATCAGATCCTCATAGGTGAGGTGGTAGGCTAAAGAATATACCCTCACTTTACTTAAGAGCAAACTGATGCTCAAATAAAGTTGAAGAGGCTGCCCAGTGTTGCAGGGTAAAGAGATGGCATGGCAGAGATTTGTCTAGTGCTTTTATGCCTGCACTGTGTTTCTTTTTGAAGCTTCAGCCTATCCAATAAATTAGGATAAACACACACACACAAACACACACACACACACACACACACACACACACACACGTACACACCCACCTCCCCCATCAGAAGATGGTAGAAGATGGTATTTAATTAGTTGTGGATTGTGCGAGCCATAATATTTGGTGAATCAGTCTTGGTGATGAGTGGGGTGATGTGACAGTCAGTTCATTTTCACAGCTGAATTCTCAACTAGGGCACTAGGACAGGGAACAGAACTGAGGATTTCTAGTTTGGGACTGTTCATTCTTGCATGTATACTTTCACTTACCTAAGACAGCAAAGAACTAAAAATTATCAAACATTTAATATGTGCCAGGTTTAGTGCTAGATGCTAATCCGTAGAAGTGAATCATAAACCAAGGGTTGGGAAGGACTTTAAAATGTGTGTAGAATACCCCATCTTTCCTCTCACCCATCAGTTCCTCCTCTGTTATTCTCATCAGGTGATATGTCCAACTGTACTTGACTACTTCATGTGATCTCTTATTGCAGGGGGTAGTTGCTCCAAACACTTTGATCTTTAATGTTTAGAGAAATACCCAAACTATTTGTAACTTCCATCAGTGTTAATTTATTCATCTGTTAAGTGGCTTTATGAAAATGGAATCCCTCTCTTACATTTATGTTTTTTTCTTAGAGGAAGTTACTTGGGTTGGCTGTCTGCTCTTGAGAGAGATTATTAACTCTCATTTCTCCTAAAATTTCCTCTTACATGATTTGGGGCTGCTTATCTTGATTCTGGAAGGTGAAAATTGGGGAAATAAGCCCATATTGTATTCTTTCAACTCCATTTTTGGGACCAGAATTATATCTGTATAATTGCTCAAATTTTGGATCATGTAGGAACATGTTTCTGCACATGATATTTGAAAACTATTTATACTTTCTTAGAAGTGCAAACTCTTCAAGTTGGAAGGGAGCATAAAGATCCCCTCAGATAGCCCTAGACTATAAATTCCTTGAGGTCAAGAGCCGTGTCAGATATATTTCTGTACCTCTTACTGCCAGTGCCAGGGGGCCTTGACAAAAGAATTGGATTGATTGGATTTCTCAGTTTTTGTGCTTTCTTTGCCCCTTCCTCAACTTGTTCAGTCATTGGGAGGGGTTGTATGGACCCATTGAGTGTGATGGATAAGTAAATCACGGGGTTAACCCCCCTCCGCTAGGGCTTTAGCTGTGTTTAGATTTAAGAATGCTGAGTAACTCATAAAACACGATTCCAAAGCACTTTGCAGATAGAAAGTGCTTCATGTGTAATAAATAATAACGGGCTATAGAAACTTCTGATAGATCTTATGGTGGTAGAGTGAAATGGTTGGTGTTGACCCCTTTCATCATTTTGCAATTAGTGTTTCCATCTTCAAGTCACTGTATATTCCTCATTGTGGGCAAAGTTACTTTCTGAACTGGCTAGGAATTAAGCCTTCCAATTATCGTTAGGAGAGGGATGGAAGGAACATCATGAAAGTTGATAGGCAAGTCTTTAATTGATAGGCAAGGCTTTAATTCCCTGCTTAAATCCAGTCCTTTCTGGATCCTGTCCTCTTCCTCAACTGTTTTGTCTTTTACGGAGTCTGTAGTCACCTCTATTTTACTTCCAGACCATCGGTATTCTCAAGCAATGGAAAATGGCACCTTTCTCCAAAGGAGACGGTGGAATGGTCAGGGCCCATCCTGCCTTTGAATCATCAGTGTAAGAGGAATTTCATCCAGGGAATGGCCTGCCTTTCCTTTGTCCTGAAGCGTGGGCCAGTCTGATTCAAATTTGGTGAATATACGGTGACTGCCCAGCAGGAGCCATGAACTACGTTTTCACCTGTGTTATCCCACCTTATGAAAGTGAGTGAACTGAAGTATAAACAGAATCTTGCTGTTTTTCTTAGTGACTTTCAAAGCCTCTTTCTTCTCAGCAACAGTGACCCACTGTAGCTGAGCATTATTCATTCAATGAGTAAATATTTATTCAGCACCTACTATATTCCAGGAACTCTTCTCAGTGCTGGTCAGCGAATAAAACAAAGTCCTCTCAAGCTGACATTTGAAGGATTTAACACAAGTATGATTTTTAAAAAAATGATTTGGCAGAATTATGCTTAAAGAAATAAACACCACAAACAACACACCAGCTCTTTGCTTCTGCCCTTTCCTCCTACTCTTTCTCTTGTCTCTTATTTTTTTTTTCTCTTCATAACCTGACTCAACACCCTTTTTTCTCTCACCCTGTCTTACCAAGAAGCCCATATTTTCTTTTCTTTTTTTTTTTTAAACATCTTTATTGGGATATAATTGCTTTACAACAAAGTGAATCAGTTATAAAGCCCATATTTTCTTCATTCCTTTCCTTGTCTCCTCTTTATGTCTGCTTGTGCTTTGTACATGGGGGTGCAGCAGATGAGCCCTGATGCTGGCTTGCTCCCAACTTTGTGCTCACACCTTAGCGTCCCTGTGCTCCTGCTTCACCTCCAGGCGTGGAGTGGTGGGTAGATGCCCATGCTGCCAATTGGAACCTGGAGGGAAGGGTGGCTGGTGGCTCTGGAGCTTTTGGTTGCCCATCCAGCAGCACTGCATTGTCAGGATCCTGTTGAAGACATGGATGTGGCCCCAAATCCTAGGTGCTCCAGCAGATTGTCAGCTCATAGGGGCTTCTCTCAGGAAGTCTTCCTTGATTCTCTCCTCTCCATTCTTATCATGCATCTTTGCCAGAATAGAAGCTCAGTAAACTTAGTTTCTTTTGCTTCTCGGAAGTCTCATTATCTGGGCTTGACTTAATGGGACTTACTCTTTAATTTCATGGTTCTTGTGCCCATTTCTTACCTCCCTAGGAAGCATGGACTGTGTCCATGTGTGTTAAAGTCTGTTAAATGAACTGGGGGTGGGAGGGGTAGCATTTTACAAAAACTAAAATTTGTTTCTTGTTTTGGGATGGGACTCTTGGAGCCACATTTATTACTCAATCCTAGATTTTAGTGGCTCAAATGCAGAGAGCTGACCTCTACACTGATCAAGTGGTTGAATTTTCAAGTGCTTCTGGATTTCCACTCAAGTCTGAGGTTTGCAGTTGCCTGACCATTTCTGGGTTATTGTCATCTGCCCCTAAATCCGATATTTGGGAATGCGACCATGATAACTCCCTAGTAGATACAAAGTAGAACTGGTAGGGTAGAGCTTTTTTCTTCTCTGTTCCCATGATCTTGACCTCTAACATCATGCTTTACTTTTTTTTTTAATAAATTTTTTAATTTATTTATGGCTGCATTGGGTCTTCGTTGCTGTGCGCAGGCTTTCTCTAGTTGTGGCGAACGGGGGCTACTCTTTGTTGCGGTGCACAGGCTCTAGGCGCGCAGGCTTCAGTAGTTGTGGCTTGCATGTTCTAGAGCGCAGTCTCAGTAGTTGTGGTGCACGGGCTTAGTTGCTGCACGACATGTGGGATCTTCCTGGACCAGGGCTCAAACCCCTGTCCCCTGCCCTGGCAGGTGGATTCTTAACCACTAAACCACCAGGGAAGTCCCATGCTTTACTTTTTGCCTTTTGTTTCTGTGCTGGATTCCAGCCCCCAGTCTCTCTGGTTAGCATGATAACTCATGTTTATTGCACATGTACTAAATGTCAGGCACTGACTAAATTGCTTTCCATATTTCCTTTCATTTAATCCTCAAAGCCAGCCAGTGTAGTAGGTAGTAGTATTATCTGTGTTGGATGGATGAGGAAATTGAGGCTTAGAGAGGTTTAAGTAACTTGCCCAACATCACACAAAATGTGATGACAGGGTTTGGCACCAGCTTTTGATTTCTGAATTACTCTACTCACCCCTGGTTTCCTCTCCCGCCCTTTTCTGCTCACCTTGCTTATGAGAGTCAAGGACCAGGTATTGGATGGAAGGAATGCTCTGTCCTCACTTCTTTCTCCCCTTGGCTCCTGTAGCCAGAGCCCTCTATTCTTCTGACCTCTCATCAGATTCTAAATTGGCTCTCAAGGCTGAATTTGCTGACAGGTACCTTCTAATGGGTTCATTGTTTTTCATGGTTTACTTGGTTTATCACCAATGAGGGACAGCTTGACATTTACTTTCCCGTCTGTTGGATTCTGATCTCCTCTCAGTGTTTCTCCACACTTAGCAAATACTCTATGACCGTATGAACTGATAGCAAGTACCTTCCTGCATATCCATCATAATACAATATGTTGTAATAAGATCTAGAGGTATAGTTGAGATTTGGGGAGCAGTCTAAGAAAAGAGAGTGAAGTTTGGAGAGAGGCGTGGCCTTCACATCTTCTGGTAGGTGATGGTGAGCACAGCACAGCCCCTTGAAATCATTTGCTCTCCAGGGACCTGCCTCAGCCTGGGGCACTTATATTATTGGTGCTTAGCATTTTTGTATTACTTCACATTTGCAGAGTGCTTTCCAGTGATTTATTAGCTGTTCTTGTTTTTAATAGCCCCTGGAGGTAAGTTGATATTCAACCTTCTGAGAACATAAACGCATAGAGAAGGCTCATCTCATCAGATATTATTGGATCTGGGGTCAGGACTTTGAACTCCTGGGATAAGGCCATTTGGGGTCATTGCCTCATGAGGATTAATAGGAGACCAAGTGGACTTTACTTTAGCTCCCAGAGTCTCTAAGGCAGAAGTGGAATGATGGTAGCTATTTAAGGAAATTGCCTAGAAGCCATTATCAAAGGACCTGGATTCCAGTCCTGACTTGGCTGTTGACCATCTGTATTGACCTTGAGCCATCACTTTGCCTATCTGTATCTTGGATTCACTCTCTGGTAAAACAAGGGTCATCTCCCAAGTCCCTTTAGATCCAACATTGTGTTAAATATAATTCTATGACTTTGGACCCCTTCTTTGGAAGGGGTAGTTGGTGAATGATATGACAGGGAACATGGGTATAGATCTCAGCCATTAGGGGATGTATATTCAAAAGGTGTTCACCTTCCCTTTTCCAGGATCCAAGGACAACCTACAATGATAAGCCTTCAGATTTATTTGAAGAAGCACATAGTCCTCATTCACTGTAAAACTAAGGTACTGAGTGGAGCTGCTAGAGGAAAGCCAGACTGGAGCCAAGAGCATCAATCCTGCGTCTTATGGATGTTGTAGAAAGTAATTAGTAGGCTTGATTATCTAACTGGTTCAACAAACGTTTTGGGGATATGATGTAATGTGAGGAAACATTTAGTTGTCAGATTTTAGGGCTGTATCAAATTTATTCTTGCAGGAAAAGTCTAGTTGTCCTGGCAACCTGAAATTGATTTTCTTTTTGCTCTTGTCAGCTGAAACTGGTCCCCTTTGAAGCATTCCTCTAATTTAATATAGAGAAACTGTTTGTCCTCACCTGGTGACCAAATCGTTCTTAATGACAGGTGACCCCAGGAAATGGTTCCTCTTTCCTACCTGAGCCAGAGGCTATAGTTTATTACTGCCTTCACCTCATGTTGTTCTCTTTGTGGTTATTTATTCATCCGTGGAGTCAGGTGAGGAAGTAAAGTGGCATTCACTTAATTAAGAGTTCAGTCAGGCCTGTAGAGCAATGATGTAATGTGCAGCCAATCACAGCCTTTTGTTTCCAGTTACTTCTTGGACAGGGGTGGGATTAGAATGGGCTCCAGGGGAGGGAGTCCTTTAGTATTCTGTAACCTGGGGAGGGTGATGTAATGGCCCAGATGACTGTTTTCTGCCTCTGTCAGTCATCTCTATCAAGGGAAAGGGGATGATCTGTGAGCTAGGAAGGGTAGAATCGACGTCATTAAGAAGAAATTGATGTCCTCGACAGAAGAGGAGGTTGCAAGAGAGCAGTCTGCTCTACTAAATGATTTCAAAGTTCATGGGCCACATGTACTGCATCTCAGGATACAGAGAATGTCTGATGGTGACTGTGGAAGGGTGGCCAGTAATTCTGAGGAAACCTGGAAATCAGCAGAAATGCCAGAAGTGAGAGATGAGGAAATAGATATCAGTTATCAAAAAAAAAAAAAACAAACCCAAACAAACCAGTATCCGGAGTCTAGAATCTGCTGACTTTATTGTGATCCCCGGTATAATTCTAGACTTGCTTTTTCGACAGATGATTTATGAGTCTTTGAAAGGAAGCTGTGTTCACCAGGAGCTGGAACAGGGTCACCTCGCCATTTCCCTTTTTGTTTGAGTTAATCAGCTGGTGGATTAGAGTGATATCATAGACATAGTGTAGACCAGGCAGGCTTTGGAGTCAGGTTGTCTGGGTTTAAATCCAGCATTCTCTGCTTAGTAGCTACACGACCTTAGGCAAGTTGCTTATTTCTGTGACTCAGCTTCCTCTTCTATAAAGTGGGGCTAATGATAGAACAGAGAAAGACTCTATGAAATAATGCATGTGAAATCCTAAAACAACACCTTGCCCATATTAAGCGTTCAGTAAATGTTGCTATCGTTACTCGTAGTAGGGAGACCTTTGAATTTAATAAAGCATTTAAAATCTTTTACATATTTATAGATAAGGTGGAGACATGTAGGGTGGATTATGAAACAGGCAGTGGATTAATTTATGGGTCCATGAATGAATACACACTTTTTAGTAACATGAGTAGAGAAGCTTGAAACTTACATTGCAAGGGTGAGGAAGCAGGGAGTGAGTGAGTTTGTGAACCTTTCTGCAACTTACCAAACCCCTTCCTACTCCCTCATCCTTTTTTCTCCCAAGAAGGAACCATCATTAAAAATTTAGTATGTGTCTAGTTTTCCCCTGTACATTTATATTACTATAAATATATATTTATTTCTTGGTTTAAAAAAAAAACTCAAAAATTATTTGTAAAAAGTTTACATTCTTTGTTTTTTCAAAAGAATACCAGGACTATCAAAATTGAAACAGTCACTTGGAGCTGCAGTACCATGTTTGACTTATTTATTTATTTTTTTAGTTGAAGTATACTTGATTTACAGTGTTTCAGGTGTACAGCAAAATGATTCAGTTCTATTACAGATTCAGATTCTTTTCCATTATAGGTTATTACAAGACAGTGAATATAGTGCTCTGTGCCATACAGTAGGTCCTGGTTGTTTATCTATTTTATATATAGTAGTGTGTTATCTGTTAATCACAAATTCCTAATTTATTTCTCACCCTTTTTTCCCCTTTGGTAACCGTAAGGTTTTTTTTTTTTTTCTATGTCTGTGAGTCTATTTTTGTTTCGTAAATAAGTTCATTTGTTTCATATTTTAGATTCCACATATAAGTGATATCGTATGATATTTGTCTTTGTCTGGCTTACTTCACTGAGTATGATAATCTCTAGGTTCATCCATGTTGCTGCCAATGGCATTATTTCATTCTTTTTTATGACTGAATAGTATTCCATTGTATATATGTACCACGTCTTCTTTATTCATCTCTTGTTGGACATTTAGTTTGCTTCCATGTCCTGGCTGTTGCAAATAGTGCTGCTATGAACATTGAGGTTCATGTATCTTTTCGAATTAGAGTTTTCTCTGGAAATATGCCCAGGAGTGGGATTGCTGGATCATATGGTAACTCTATTTTTAGTTTTTTTAAGGAATTCCCTGTGTTTGACTTATGTATAATCATTCTTTATCCATAGGCAGTGGTACCTATACTGTTTTCCCTTCTCACTGTGGCCTTGGGAGACTTTCCTTTCTTCCTTCACCTACCCTTCCCTTCTCATCTGTTCCCTCCCTTTCTTCTTTCCTTCCCTCCCTGCCTGGTTATCTACCATCTTACCTTTCTTCCTCTTTTCATTTAAAAAAATCTCTGTTCTTAGCTTAAATTGGGTCTTAGTGACCATTCTTTGCATGATGTTATAGACCTTCGGAGAATCAGGCTTTGGCCACCCAGTTCCAGCTCTGAATTGCCACGTCTCACCAATATATTTTCTTGGGCTTCTGTTTCCTTGTCTTTAACACTGGAGGTTGTGGTACCATGTCCAGCCTCAAGAGGCCATATTGGGGCGTGAGTGAGTGATAACATGTCTTTCCTTGTTCTGTCTGTGGCATGCTAGGAGGTTGGCTGCATACACATGCACATTCCTTGGTTTTTTGGAGGGGTAGGTTTTATTTTGGTGGGGTGCCCTGAGAGTAGTGAGCTCACAGCCTCTGTCATGAGACTTGCCTTGTGTTTTTCTGGCCTCCCAGTGTCCTTAATATACGTGATAAGCCTGCACAGGGCCCTACCCGATCTGACTTCAGGCTGCCTTTCCCCCTGCTCCCTGACTCCCCCTATCTACCCCATGCTCACATGGAGGGCCATTCTGCCTGGCTGGCTATGGATGCCAGGCAGCATCCTTCCATACCTAGCTCAGATTCCGCCTTCTCAGAAACATCAGCTTTTCCATTTGGATTCAGTCTCTTTGCTCCTACATTCCCCATCCCATGGTTTGTATTTTCAGAAACTCTTTCTCAGACCATCTTGTATTTTAATGGGTGATATCTGTTTCTGAGCTCTGATTTGCAGAAGGCAGGTATCTCTGAGCCTTTGGAGCCTAGCTCAGTAGCTGGCATTTTTAGGCACTCTGTAAATATGTGTTAAATTGAATTACTTAGGAGGCCTGAGGGGTTGGAAGGTTATCTACAGTTAACCCAAGGAATTAGAAGGGCTCCTGGGAACTGATTTAGGGACCTATAGCTCTTAAGAGCAGCTATCAGCTTTTCCCCCAGCTCCTTCTTAATCCTGTTTTTCCAGAGGCAGAGGGAAAGGTGATGTCTGCTTAAGATGCTGGTGACATTCCCAGTGAGATAGGTCAAGATGCACCATCTCTTCTTCTAGCTCTCAAGTTCTTGGAGTATCAACCTTCCTTCTATCAGAAAAGATTTCCTTTCTAAAAAAAATTATTTATTTATTTATTTATTTATTTATTTAGGCAGGTATCTCTGAGCCTTTGGAGCCTAGCTCAGTAGCTGGCATTTTTAGGCACTCTGTAAATATGTGTTAAATTGAATTACTTAGGAGGCCTGAGGGGTTGGAAGGTTATCTACAGTTAACCCAAGGAATTAGAAGGGCTCCTGGGAACTGATTTAGGGACCTATAGCTCTTAAGAGCAGCTATCAGCTTTTCCCCCAGCTCCTTCTTAATCCTGTTTTTCCAGAGGCAGAGGGAAAGGTGATGTCTGCTTAAGATGCTGGTGACATTCCCAGTGAGATAGGTCAAGATGCACCATCTCTTCTTCTAGCTCTCAAGTTCTTGGAGTATCAACCTTCCTTCTATCAGAAAAGATTTCCTTTCTAAAAAAAATTATTTATTTATTTATTTATTTATTTATTTATGGCTGCATTGGGTCTTCATTGCTGTGCGCAGGCTTTCTCTAGTTGCGGTGAGCGGGGGCCGCTCTCTGTTGCGGTGCATGGGCTTCTCATTGCGGTGGCTTCTCTTGTTAAGCCCGTGTGCCAAAACTACTTAGCCTGCGCTCTTGAGCCCATGAGCCACAACTACTGAGCCTGCGTGCCACAGCTACTGAAGAGCCCGTGCTCCTCAACAAAGGAAAAGATTTCCTTTTGAAGAGGAGGAAGTGGTTTATGTGATGACCTCTGGATTTCTGACTTTGGTTATGAACCTTCTTGAAAAAGACTTTGCCGTTGCCCCTGCTACAAGGAAGGTGGACAAGTCAAGGTGTGCTTTGTGAAACTGAGTGAAACTCCAGCCTGGCTTTGTGACTCTGACCCTTGGGAACAGTCCAGGGTCAGGCTGTACGCACATGGCGTACTCCAGAAATCCACCTTCCACCATCACTATTGGGATCTTAACTCAATTGCTGCTTGTGATACACCTTTTCCCGACTTGCAGTGCAGATTCTGCATGGACTACTGAGTGTTGCTTCTAGTGACTCATGCACAGAAAAACCCTTTATGTTTAACACATCACAGATAGAGATAGAGACTTTAGGTGTGAAAAAGATGCATGATACAGAGGAAAGAGAAAAAGAACAAGTCCAGGACCCCTGCTTCCAGTCCTAAATGTGCAGAGACGTATTGTGTGGCATGTGGCCTTAATTTCCAGATCTGTAAAATGGGACACTAATAATTACTAGGAGGGGTTGTTATGTATGTTAACTGAGATTATCTAGGCAAAGTGTCTGGCAGAGCACCGGACATGGTTCAACAACAGAGAATCTCAGTGAAATTGTATCGACTTGGTTATGAGCCTGGCTCCAGTAGCTGTTTGAATTAGGATGATTTACATAACTTCAGTGAGACTGAGTTACTAAACTGCTCTGAGCCCCAATTTAAATGGATTTTATTGGGCATTAAATATACCTTGCATGCTCAGTTGTAAAGATTAGAGAATGTTTGTAAAAGCCCTAGCAAGGTGGTGTTTCTCAGCATCTGGCCCAGGGATGGACCCTCCCCACTGCCCCAGCTTCTCTGGAGTGGTGAGATGTACACTGTGGGGCGATGTGTCTCAGACGTGTTGACTGAAGTTCCCCTTAGCGCCATACTTCCTTCCTGTGTCCTGGGCACAAGAGCTTTCTCTCTAGAAACCAGACCTGTAGAATAGACTTAGTTATGGAGATGCTGATTTTAGGAGGATACCAACCAGAGCATGTCTAGAGAAGTGCAGAGCCAGTTCAGTGGAAGATGTTTTAAGAGCTTTCATTTGTTGGAGAGCCGGCAGTATTGCAGTTAGGGAAAGGTGGATTTCAGATGCGAGGGGAAGGTTGAGATTAGTGATGGAGAGAGAAGTTAGTGCTGGTGCAGGGTGGAGGTGACCAGGCCTAACAGAGGAGAGTGGCAGGTGAGGATGGAGAAGTGCGGCTTAGCAGAAGGAGGATGGGAATTAGGAAGCCCAAGGAAGAGGTGGAGGGTTCTGGTCAGAGTATTGGGTGCAGAGGCTGGAGACACATGAACGATTATGGTGTAGCTGTGGGACTTCACAGGATAAGCAGGACAGGGGCTTTCTGTTGTCACCACCCCACTAGGGAAAAGAAGGGATGGTCCTAGGGTGTGTGTGTGTGTGTGTGTGTGTGTGTGTGTGTGTGTGTGTGTGTGTGTGTGTGTGTGTGTGTGTGTGTGTCTGCACGCGCGCGCGTGCATCTGTGTATGTGCATGTGTGCATAAGTGTGTATTAGTAACAGGACCAATGAGGTTGGGGATTTACCCAAGGCCGTGCCGCTAGGAAACATCTTTCATTTGCTTAAGGCACTAAGTTTAGCAATGACTGTGAGTGACAGAAATGGGTACGGGGAGCATGTAGGGAAAGGGCCTCAGCCCCGTTTCCTGCGCCCTCCCGGGCAGGTAGTGAGTAGGAGTTTGAAGTTTCACTGTTTGATAGCATCACCTCCTCTGCTTTCCCAGAAATTATTCCTCGAAGTATGACTCGAATCGTTACTCTGTTGGGAGATGTCTCAGTTCAGAGCTGACTTTTCTGCTGTGGTTGTTTACTAAAGAGATGGTGGCCCTGGCAATTCAGAGGTGGCTTAATCAAGTGGAAAGAACAGGGGGCCTGGGTCTGGGTGCTGGCCCTGCTTTGTGAGACCTCTGAAAATTGGGCGAGTGAATAGACTTCTCAGTGCACGGCTTTTTGATTCCTACTTGATGAATTTGTTGTGATGATGCTTTGCAAATTGCCGTGTTGGTCCTCGTATGATAAAGATAAAGGGGTGTCTGGACTTTCTAGGTGTGTGAAGCAGAGGGGGATGGTAGCGAGTTGGTCAGCACCCATGGGTGGTGTGGATCACTAATATTAAAGGAATACCAGAATTTTCTCTTTCTTGGAGGTGGTGTGTCTTGGAACATTATGATTAATGCCTATAGACTCTACTGGCTCTACCCTGCCTTGGGCTGACCACCTGTACCCGCATTTCCCCCTAACCCCCAGCTATGGGCTGAGGATCTCCTAGCTCTTGTGTTATCTGGGGGGAATTTCTGAATTTTTAGGCCTTTACGTCTTTATCTGCAAAATGGGGATAATAATCAGTGCAGCTTTGGCTGCATTGTGAGGATTTGCTGAAGAAAGGGATGTGAGGGCCCTCTGTAAGTTGCATTGAACGCTGTATTTTTGAAGCCCATTTTCTCTCTCTTTTCCCCTTCTGCTAAAGGCCAAGGGACATCTTTTGTCTTGAAAAGGCGAAGAGGCACAGAGGAAGAAACGGGGGCTTATAGAGGAAGGGGACTCTCCAAGGCCCCAGAGTGAATTGGAGTCCTGGGATCTGTGCCCAGTTTTGTCACAACATGTCACATTCCTCCGTTCCGGGCAAGCCTGAATTTTTCCATGCCTACGACCTACCCGGGGGAGAGAGAAACTTCTGGAAGGGGTGTCAGCCCTTTGAAGCCTTGAAGGTGGTGGGAGAAGTCACTGATGTGGCTGCTGCAGGTGTTGAGGTTCCTGTTCACTGCCTCCCTTGTCCAGCAGTGACTAGTAACTTGGGTATTTGGGTTTGGGGTGAGTCAACAGGCCCACGACCCAGAGGACCTGAGTGTGCTCGGCGGCAGGCTGGAATTAGTCAGAAGGCAAAACTGCTCATCCTAACCCCAGAACCTGTGTACTCTGGCTGGATGAGGAAGTCCTCTCTGATTCTTAATTTTCTTATCTACAGCAGCTTCTGGAGAAGAGGATTTTCTCTTTCCTGCTTTATGGGGTTCATATGGAAATCAAAGGAAAGAAGGATTTTTTTTTTTTTTTTTGGCGGTACGCGGACCTCTCACTGTTGTGGCCTCTCCCGTTGCGGAGCACAGGCTCCGGACGCGCAGGCTCAGCGGCCATGGCTCACGGGCCCAGCCGCTCCGCGGCACGTAGGATCCTCCCGGACCGGGGCACGAACCCGTGTCCCCTGCATCGGCAGGTGGACTCTCAACCACTGCGCCACCAGGGAAGCCCAAGAAGGATTTTTTAAATAAATAATATTGCGATATTCAGATAGCATTAGTTTCTGCTGCTTAAAATAGGCAGCTGACTTCTCTTCTTTGCTCCCTCCTAGAAATAATGTATTGATACCAAAGAAGAAGACCAATTAAATTCCTGAGGACAGTTGGTAAACAGTCCAGTCTTGTTTATTTTTTTTGTCTTTGGTGTCTGAGGTCTCTGAATTTAAGCAGAACCATTTCAGATATATACTGGGGATACATGGTAAGGAGGGACCGTGTAAATATAAATCAAAGCACAAGTTCTAGAATCTCAGGTTCCCACGATGTGTCTACCTTGGCTTATAATATTTAATTCTTCATAGACACTGGGGCTTTGGCCCCCATTTTTTATGTCTGCCCTGGAGACTTGTTTCTCAGAGAGACTTGATCATGGGGCTCTGAAGGTCCCTTTGTAGGAAACTGAGTTCCATCAAGTCCTCCCGTGGAGGAAATGGCAAAGCTCAAGATGAGAAGCCAGCTCTTTGGATCCTCAATTCCCTGTTCTTTCTGACACATCACTCTTCCCTCCTGTCAGGTGAAGAGAGAAGCCGGATGGTTTGACAAATGGTTCTTGTTGCTGTCAAATCTGCCTCCTCTTTCTGCTCGGAAAGACAGTTCTTACCTTCCCTTTTTGGGGGGATTAGATGAGATGGGTAGAGAGGGAGGGAGGTGCAGGAAGAAACACATTTTATTGCCCGATTCTTTCTGCGGCACAGATGACCAATAAGTTCTCGTTTCTCTGTCAAGAAGCAACGCTGAAGGGCTTCCCTGGTGGCGCAGTGGTTGAGAGTCCGCCTGCTGATGCAGGGCACACGGGTTCGTGCCCCGGTCTGGGAGGATCCCACGTGCCGCGGAGCGGCTGGGCCCGTGAGCCATGGCCGCTGGGCCTGAGCGTCCGGAGCCTGTGCTCCGCAACGGGAGAGGCCACAGCGGTGAGAGGCCCGTGTACCGCAAAAAAAAAAAAAAAAAAGAAGCAACGCTGAAGCAATGAGGAATCGTCACCTTGAATTTAAAGCACACAGAGGCCTCGAAATGGCAGGCTGTATTAGGAGACAACATTGATTTCATATATATTCATCTGAAAAAAACCATGTTTAAGATGCCATATCCATAAATACTAATAAGGCTGTCTGATTCCAATTTTCAGGTGAGATTAGCATTTCATTGAGTATTTTATCTGTCAGATTCAATACTCGATGTACCATCCTCCCAGGCTTATTAGCATAATTGCTGTGCTTAAGCAACAATAAAAAATTCAGCAGTAAAATAGCAGTTAGTGCAGGCAATTTGTTATCAAAAGCTTTTACTTAAGGACAGCTCCAACCTGCATTTATTAGCAAGTTAGGGTTATAATTTATTTTTATTTGGAAAAACAAAAGGGGGGAAGATTTTGCTATTTTGTTGTGGAAATAATAGAGAAATTAAAAAGCATCACCTCTCTGGAAAACTCTCTGTATCCCTTCTTCCTGTGCTGAAAGCAGGCTGGGATGGGAGTAGATTCTACTTCTGAGGAACGGTGGCTCAGATGAAAAGTCGCTCTCCTCGGCATTGGAATAAATGGGTTACTAACGCCCATTTATGTTTGTACAGATATTTCCAAAACACTTTCATATCTCTTTTGTTGCTTAGATCGCACACCAGTCCTGGGAGGGCTCCATTCTGAGCATAGGAGACTGAGTTGAAATTGGCTTGTTCCAGATGGGGCAGTTGGATGGCACAGCACAGCTGGGCTGCAAATCTAGTCCTCCAGCCCCAGGGCCCTGGCAGCATTGTGACCCTTTGCACAATGCAATGCTGCCCAAAACTCCTGGTGTGGGCACCCCTTCTCACGCCCAGTGGTGGATGGTTTTCATCTTAGCTCTTTGTCATATATGTGCATGTGTGCGTGCACACATACGCACACACCTAAACACATATACACACACACACATACACACACACACACATTTTTTTCCTTTCCACCAAATTTAATGATGTACTCTTACAGCTGTTTTTCCTTTCATGTCCTGGTTGAAGCAGCTCTGCCATATGAATTTTCTTTTAATGTCAATTGTCCTCTATTTCTTGTATTTACAATCTCCCCTCCCATCTCTCTCTCTCCCTCTTTCCCTCCTTCCTTCCTTCCTTCCCTTTCTCCTCTCTTGCTCACTAGTGAATGACTGAGGAAAGCCCTGTGATTACCATCTGTGAAGGACTCTGATGCAAAATAAAGGATAAGTAACGCGGTAGTCTTTGTAGAGAAGACAGACAAAAAGTTTTGAAATGTGGAGGTTGGGAAATCATTTTTCTTCTTTATTTCTTGAGAAATGTATCAGAAATAAATAAAAACATTCAACTGAGGCCTTTTAGTGCGTTTTAGGACTTCAATTATGGGTAATAATTTTCACATTGAAGGTAACATTTCCGGTGAAAATGGACAACTGAAGCTCCCAACCTTTCAGAGAAGTTAGCATCTTAGATTTTCTTTCCTCAGTAAGTTCAGAGAAGGATCATATGATCCTTGACTCTGAACATCTCTGATGTGCAACTTATGTGCTGGCCATGTGGTGGGGTTTAGGGACTGAGTCAGAGAGGGCTGTGAGACAAGACATGTTTAGACTATCAGGAAATGCACAACAAATGAAGATCAGTTTTGTCTTTGAGCAGCTATTATATGACTGGAACTCTACTAGGAATTGTTCTTAGATTATGCCATTTAATCTTCAGGTTTCACTCAATTATTAGTGAATTCTTATTGAGCACTGATGATGTATTGGTCACTGTCATAATGTTGTACATGCATCATCTCATTTAATTTTTATAACAATCCTCGAGGTGGTGGTGGGTACTGTTATCATTGTTCTTATTGGTTCGATGAGGAAACTGAGGCACAGAGTAGCTAAATAACTTGTCCAAGTCACACAGCTGGTAAGTGATGGAACCTCTCTGATCTTCCTGTTTTCCTAAACACATGTTCTTTCCGCTGCACCACTTGTCATAAACTGAATGAGTAGATAGCTAGGTAGATATAGATAGACAGTGCTAATGCTGATTAGAGGACTGTGTAGTTTGCTGCTGTCAGAGCTGAGGCAGAACCTGGATGTTTACAAAGAGCACCAAACTTGAAATTGGACAGGGGTTCAAATCCTAGTGTGCTTCTAAGTGTTTGTTAAAACCTTGGTTAAATGACCTCCTAGAGTCTCTGTGTCTTTCTTTGAATTCCAGATAATACAATCTGTCTCCCAATGTCACTGTGAGAATAAATTAGAAAATATATGTGAGAGCCTCCAGTGGTGCCTGGCTCCTGGTGGGTGTTCAGCCAGTGTGGGAAGTACCCAGGGGTAGGCAGAGTGTGTGCGGGTAAGAACGGCCATCAGAGCCAGACCACCAGTGTTTACAACTGTCCACTACGTGTTGTTATAGAACCTTGGGCAAACAACTCCCTCTCTTGGTGCCTCGGTTTCCTCATCTCATATACTTACCTCATAGGGTCGTTGTAAGGGTTCAATAAGCTAAAAAATAAGTTAAAAATGTGTGTAAAGCATATTTAGTGGTGCCTGGCACAGCAAGCCCTTTGTAAGTATTAGCTCTCATTATTCCGTCCTGCTACAATGATGGACAGGTACCAAGTGAACGGTTTAGGCCTGTTTTAGGAGCCTGGCCTGTTCACTCAAGGACCGGGAACCAGTCTAGCCTGGGACATAGGAATTGCATTTGCACAGCCACTCAGGACCTTGGAAAAGTTTTGGCTTCTCTGTCCTTGATCTTTGCTTATCTGCAGATGGTAGTTCAGAGAGTCAACTTCAGATGATAGAGTGTGCTTGGGGAGTTGAAGGCATCCACATCGTTGATAAGCTGCTTCCTGGAGTGTTGCCAAGTGGCTCTGAGGGTCAGTTTGCTGATCCAAGATGGCCTGTAGGGTGGAATTTTTCCTGTGTCACCCAGGCAGGTTCTGTCTTCTCTCAGTCTGCACGTGCCTGGTCCTGTCCTCAGTGCTGGCTCCCATTTTCCCTCCTCTCCAGAAGACATTGATATGCTGGGGCCACTTCTTTCTGGGAACATTTCTCCTGCACCAGAAGGAGGTGGGTGGGGATTTTGGCATAACAGTTTTTGAAAGGTGGATATACTCTAAGATAGTTCACACACCTTCAAAAAATAAGATACGCTGAAAGACACTAATTTTAAAGTTGTGCTCACGAGGATAGCTCAGAGATGGAAGATTCTTCAGGAGCTGGTGCTTTCTTGGTCTTATTGTCTTATACAGCACTTATCGTTAAAAAGCTTACGTGTGTGTGCGCGCGTGCGTGTGTATGTGTGTGTGAGAGAGAGAGAGAGAGAGAGAGAGAGAGAGAGAGAGTGAAGCTTCCTGGAACTGGTAGTGCTGATTTTGGGGGTGCTTCCTTGGCTTATTCAAAATAGAAACAGAAAGGCACAAGTGTTTGCTCATGTCATTTAAAAATGTCTTTATAGGAAAGGATATTGAGATAATGCCTCATATTATGAATACCTCACATTGTGTATGGGGCTTTGCGGTTTGCAAATACACATTTTCTTATGTGTACCTTATGACAGCCCCATGAGGTAGGCAAGGCAGAGCTTGTCATTCATTTCCCTTTTAGAGATGATGTAACTGAGGTTCAGAGAGATGAGGTGAGTTTTCTTAAAGCAGTGATGGATGCAAACCTAGAACCTTTAACTCTGGGCTGCTTTCTGCTTCACCACCCTCGTTCGGGTGTAATGAGGTCTTACCAAGCGCTATCTAGGTTATACAGAGTTGCAATAAACCTGAAAAATGTTCTCCTTTATTTTTCTTTTTTCCCATTGGTTAAAAAATTAACTATGATTTGATATTAACTTGTTTCTCCCCAAGTATAAGCAGCAATGAATCTCTAAAACTTTCTGTTAAATCAGCATGTGTTTTTGAAAAATCAAATGTCAAAGTATTTCCTGAAACTTGCTTTAATGAACAAGAGAGGTGAAGGTAAAATTCCCTTTTTTGCATGAGGTAATTAGGAAACAGGATGTACGAACTTGCTATAGGAATTTAAAAAGGAACACTTGTACTGATGTACAAACTGGATGAATTTATTAAAGAGGGTTTCATGCTGGTAGAAATTTTAAGTGAAAGAAGCTCTCATTAAGTGTGTCAACTGTTTTTGGTTTGTGTGAAAACCTAATGTTTCATGTTCCATGAGTTGGATCCAAGGAATGTATACATCCCTACACTCCAAAAAACAGAAACATGAGTTGGACTTCTCGTTTGATGGCAAAGTACCTTTATCTGGGAGCTCAAGTGTGTCCTCAGAATACAGGACAGAGGAATGGAAGATACTCTTGAGCTTCTTAATGATTAGGAGTCAACTCTACACTTGCTTAGGGAGTGGGAAGGACTGAGTTCTCTTTCGCATATGTCTTTGAGTCCTTTAGACATATAGCACCAAATAAGCCCAGTGCTGTATTATTGGCCTCATGTACCAGAGTATGGTTAGATTACATGTATTTTGGAAGCCTATTTCTTTCCTTCACAGTATATGGTTTCTTAGGTGGCAACTTCTGGGTGAATTGCCAGCTTCCTGACAGTGTCTTAAAAAGCCTGCTTTGAAGGAGGCAGAAATTCCTTTGGTTTGGACAGATGACCCCCTTGACTTTCCATCTTGGATGGTTGCTTTTTTGGTCTACATTATCTGGTGATGTTAATCATGTGCGTGCTGAAGTTGGCTCTGTTTTAGGCTCCAGATGCAGATCAGTTTGTACTTTTTCAGGACACTCATAGCTATGAATTCTCTATTTCCATGAAAGTCTATGTACTATCTATGATTGTCATGTTGTAATTAGCTCCCACCATACAAACAAGGTTAGAAATGAAATCACTAGCATGGCAAGTGGAATGTAATAAGCTAGAGATTTCCTTCTCTCAGTTCTCTCACATCCTTAATTCTGTTCATCTGGCACTGATTTGTCCTGTGTGTATTCCTTTGGTCTTTTCTACTAGATTTTAAACCCCTGTAAGGCAGGTGTCATGTCTTATTAATCACCATGATAGTGCCTGGCACATCGTAGGTGCCTATTACTAAGTAGTTGGGTCATATCTTAAGAAGCTGAAAAAGGTGGCTTTCCTAGAGAGAGAAGTGGTTGCTCGTGTTGTTTGTTCAGTGCATTCCAAGTGATGCTGGGTGCCTTGGGGAGGTTAGAGATGCAGACATGGCAGCTCCTTCCTCAAGGAACCACCGTCTAGCTACATGGAGCCAGTGAGAGCTCTTTGTAAACTGTGAAGCCATGCGCAGATGGGTCATCGTGATGAGCTTTCACTTTCGAAAGGCTGATGCTGCTAGGCTCTGCTGCCTCCTCCCACATGTGTGAAGCCCTACTACAACCCCACTTACCTTACATGTCTGATGGTGACTGGATCATGAAGGGGATTAGCAAATTATCTGCCAAGCTGAGTGCTACTAAATAATTTGCTATTCTTTGGTAGATCTATTTTATTTTATTTTTTTGCTGTACGCGGGCCTCTCACTGCTGTGCCCTCTCCCGCCGTGGAGCACAGGCTCCGGACGCGCAGGCCCAGCGGCCATGGCTCACGGGCCCAGCCGCTCCGCGGCATGTGGGATCCTCCCGGACCGGGGCACAAACCCGTGTCCCCTGCATCGGCAGGCGGACTCCCAACCACTGCGCCACCAGGGAAGCCCTATTTTATTTTTAAAAGGCGGATTGCTGAATGGATAAGCAGAATTTGGTATATCCGTAAAACAGAGTAGTAGTCAGCAATAAAAAGGAATGCAGTCCTGATACATGAATGAATCTTGAAAACATTATGGTAAGTGAAAGAAGCTAGTCACAAAAGGCCACATATTATGTGATTCCATTTATATGAAAAGTCTACAGTAGGAAAATTCGTAAAGTCTATAAAGACAGAAAGTAGATTAGTGGTTGCTGGCAGGGGTGGGGTGGGGGTTAGAGAGTGACTGCTAATGAGTATGGGTTTCTTTTTGGGGCAATGAAAATGTTATTAAATTAGATTGTGGCAATGGTTGCACAACTCTGTGAGTATTTTAAAAACCGAATTGTAGACTTTAAATGGGTGAATTGTATGGTGTGTGAATCAAATCTCAATAAAGCTATTAAAAAAAAAATCAGTACATTGCCTTTCAACCTACAGTCTCGGAGGGTTAGTCTAGAGTGTCAAGTTTTTAACCCACCTTGATTTGTTTTGGGCCAGGAAGTCATGCGTACTTTACAACGGTGACCATCCCTAAGGAAAAATTGATAACACAACCAGAGCCACCAGACTTGAAATCTTTTCTCCCCAACTTCATGCACGGTCTTTTCAGGAGCTTTAAAAACTTATATTTCCAGAAATGTTGATTAGTGAGATATCCGATAAGAAATAACAGGGTACTGACAGCCCTGATTGTATAAATAGGCGTTTGGGATTGCGTTCATGGTTTGCTTGTCAGTACAAGAAAAGTGTGTGATTATGTTGAATGGTGGTTAATTTCTTTATCTACCCATTTGAAAAATAAAGATGCACGGCTGGGAGACAGGTGCCCAGGGAGAAAAGGAGACCTGCAGTTTTGATAATGAACTCCAGAAAGGAACAAGTTTGTATTGAGGAGTTGGCATTTGAGTCCTGGCCAATGTCAGACTGTCGCTGATGAGCTAGGGGACCGTGTCTAGTGCGGTACAGAGGATTCATCATTGATTCCTGTTTTGTGTTTGGACAGCTTTTCCCCCTTTCTCTTTTCAAGATCACTGTCCCACCCTCTCTGACTAACTTACTGTGTCAACAGAGTTAGAAGAGCAGCCAGTGGAAGTGTGCAGAGGCTGGAGAAGAGCTGTGCTTTCTAGCTTTGTATGTGAACACTTCATACACAAACACTTCTCTTTGATTAAGTATCCGGTGAAACCAATTCACATGAACGCCAATTAAACTTTAATGAACAAGTGGGTGTATTAATATCAGCTGAGTAATGCAGGCAGCACGGATTCCAGTAAGTGAGTCACTTCTCTGAGCAGCTCATTCCCCATGCACAGTAAGAGTTACTAGAAAGCTTCCAGCTATATTTGAGTGGATCTGGTCTGGGCCTTGTAATTCGAGCAATCCTCGGGGCTTGTTATTCATCTCAGGACAAAACCACAGTGATCCAGACCTCTGTTTTCAGAGCAGGGATTCAGGTTGGGGAGCCTTTTCATACTGAGCAGTTAGACCTTTCATGGAGCAGTGACCACCTGGACTTTTATTTTCTCCATTTTCTTCTTCTTCTTTTTTTTTTTTTTTTTAAAGTGAGACTTCTTTTCCTCCTTAAAGCCAGGGGCAAGTGTAGGTGAAGGTCAAGGTCCAGGCAGTGAAGGTGGAACCCTCAGTTTGGGACTGAATTTAGTCCCCCTGAGTCTTACTTCCCATCCCCATCTGCTGTTTTGTCTCAAGCCTGCAAGTCTCCCATAGTTACACCAGACAGAGTGAGATGTGCTTGGCATGATGAGCCTTTTTGAGCACAGACCCTGTTCCTTCTAGAGAATGATAACTGTACCTACTTCCTAGGGAAGATTAAACAAGGTAATGAACATAATGCTCTTAGTTTCATGCCTGGTACATAATAAGTTCTGAATAAACACTAGTTAACTTTTGCCAGTGGAGCAGTGATGGGGAGGAGGTGATTGGAACTTGACAGTGAAGGAACTAAGACTCTCCCAGAGATTAGATTTACATTTAAAAATGTCTCTGATTACAGAGTGATAAAGACCGAGAGAGAATGAGCAGTGAGGATTCAGGGAATGGAGAGGTCCCTGAGGTTGGCTGCATCTGAGAAGGCTGGGTGATCCTGGCCTGGGGGTCGGGTGGGGCCAGTGAAGGATTTGGAAAGGTAGTTCAAGGATGAATGAAGAGCGTGAGTGAAGGCAGACGCCCCAAAGTACCACGTGCAAGGTCACGTGCAAGGTCGGGTATGTTCAGTGTGGTTAGACTAGGTGATATGTCGGGGTTGGAGGGGGTTCGTTAAGGCTTCATCTAGCCTCTGCCTTGGCCCTTAAGCATCAGTTCCAGCACCATTTGCTATCCTGCCTCCTGTTCTTGTGTGTTCATCTAGAAACCAGTTGAAGGTAATGCAGCGTCAGGCAGCTGGAGATAAAGACTAGTTGGAGAATGGGCTTTAGGCCTCTTAGCTCAGTGGGCTTGTTAACACAGCATCCCTGAATCAAAGTTACCCTCTTCCTCTCTCGTATATCTTCTACCTGTGACAACTCCCCCATAGGGGACTTGGCCTGTAAAATTCTTCACCTTGAGCGGCAGGGAGGGTATGCTTCCCGCAGTCAGGTACATCCCAAGACTGGGAGGAAGGGGCTGAATTGCCCATGCCCAGTTCCTTCTCCAGATTCAGTAATTAGATAAGTCACCCCTTCTTCCCTGTGGACAAGGTGGGTGGAGAGAGTCCAACATGGAAACGCATGAAGCAAGGTAGAAAAGAGATGTTCTGCCATCCCCAGGTTCCTCACCGCCCCCACTCTTACCCAGATCCCAACATAGTTTTTTTAGGGGCAGTAGTGGGAGGCTGGAAGGAAGGACAGAGCTGTATTGTGAAGTGAGGGACAGTTTTCTGAGCAGAGAATAATGTAATTCAATCATTCAGGCTGGTTCATCTATTTGGGAAACACTGAAGGACACACTTAGATAACTCAAACTAGAGTAAACAGGTCTCAGGGTCTATGGTCCATCAGTCACAGAATCAACCCCCATTTCAGAAATAGCAACCATGCCTCAGTGTTAAACTTCAGACCTCACACGTGAATATCAGACTCTTTGCTTCCCTCCCAGACTTCTTTCCAGAGAATGTCATAGGATAAAGAAATCCACAGGGTAAAGGCATAGCTTCCATAATGATAACGGAAGTGGGAGAATCTAATCAAATAGATAAATTCCATATTTGGAATTCTGGATAAAGCAGAAGGGATTCTTCCAATTCAGGTTTGAATAGGTTGATGATGCAAATTAGGAACTAGATGTTGCTTTTAGAAAAACAAAGGAAACGCAGATCTTAATTATGTAAGTCATTTATTTAGCAATTAGAGCTAAGTATTTCATTATTTGGCAGCTGCCTAGGGTATTATTTCTTTTTTATACTGTGGAGAGAAGTCTGTTATTCCCATTTTACAGATGAAACAATGATAGACAAATATGAAGATCATTGTCCTAGCACACCTGGACTAGGTTTCATCAGCCAGATTAATCTTTTGTTTTATATTGGGGCTTTCATATTGAAGTGAAACAACAGGACTCGTTTATAGGGACTCATAAGACAAATGAATTGGACTTGGTTTTGACATCCAGAGGGATCAGGGAGTTGTAATTAGCTAAGCGCTCTACCTTGTTTTGGCTGAAGAGATTTGTCATAGAAATTTAGTGGCCGTGATGGATTATACATCTTTGATTTGGAGGCCGATGACAAATTTCTTTCCATTCAGGGTTCATCCGGATCCTGTTGTTGTTACAGCAATATTTAAAGAAATGTGCAGAGGATATGCTCATCTATTTTTATCTCCTGTCTGTTTTCAAGATAATAAATGGAATCTATTGTATAAATTGATTAATTAGCCTTCTTGAGGTGAATACCTTTTGCAAACCCATCCCTGCAAAACCTAAATCCTGTCCAAATTTCCCTGTTTATCTCACTCCATGTCTCCTAAGTGGATCCTCTTTTCTGGAGATCTTTGACAGGACAGACTGCTCTTCCCATGGGGCACCTGTCTGTTACCCTGGTTACTCTCCGGTCCTCCTTTCCTCCCTTTGTCCACCATGAATGCAGGTTACCTATGGGCCACTTGGTCCTCCTGGGGACACTAGCCCAGGTACCCCATTGCTTTTCTTCCCATTGGTTCTCCTGAGTTCCCAGTTTGGTGACTGCTCCCTATAGCCAATAGTTTCTCTCCTGAATTTGTGGATTGGCATCCCTTAGGGAAGTTTTACTAGAATTCAGATTTTCAGTCTGCATCCCTAAATCTTTGGGTATGGACATGGGCATTTGCATTTTGAAAACCTTTTTGGGCAATTCCGGTGGGCACTCCAGCTTAAAATCTACTCTTTTCAGTTTACTTATGTTGTGCAGTGCTTAGAGGTAAAGCTTTTTAAAAGATATTTAAGCTGTGGATTCCAAGACGGGAAGGACAAACTCAGGGCCTGAAAAGAGAGTCAAGGAGGGTGGAGAGGAAGCTGGGTGATGCTATAAGGGAACCAAGGCTCAGTGTCCTGACCATCCGCTTCTTGTATTCCCCAGGCTCATGCCCAAAAGGAGTGTTTATTTTGCCCAACCACATTCTCGTTGTTCCCACATGTATGTGCTATGGGTTCTGTTCTAGAAGTTTCCACAGCACAGGGACTGAGAGCAGGAGTTTCTAGCTCATTCCCACTAAAGATGAGGCCAATCATGAGGCTCTATCTTATTCTATAGGTTTCAACTTTTTTACAAAAACAACCTCTATTCCTGCCCTCAGGCCCTAAGCAGGCCCAGCCTTTTCATCTATATATTCCCCACCTAACTAATCTGTCTTATGCCTTTAGTAATACACCAGGTTTTGTCAGAATCAGCTAATTCTTTAGTAAAAAAATCCAGAACAGACTCTGCTGCGTTTACTTAGTGGTGGAGGTGAAATGGAGGCCAGTGTTCCTTCAACTGACATTTTACTCTCCTTGGGCTTTTTTGAGGGTAGTATGTGGAATCAGTGTTATGACTTTTCAGTCATATCTCCCCTATTTTAAAACTGCAGAGTTGGGCTTCCCTGGTGGCACAGTGGTTAAGAATCCGCCTGCCAATGCAGGGGACCCGGGTTCGATCCCTGGTCTGGGAAGATCCCACATGCTGTGGAGCAGCTAAGCCCGTGCGCCACAACTACTGAGCCTGCGCTCTGGAGCCCGCGAGCCACAACTACTGAAGTCTGTGCACCACAACTGCTGAAGCCTGCACACCTAGAACCCATGCTCCGCAGCAAGAGAAGCCACTGCAAAGAGAAGCCTGCATGCCGCAACGGAGAGTAACCCCCACTTGCCACAACTAGAGAAAGCCCGTGCACAGCAACAAAGACCCAATGCAGCCAAAAAAAGAAAAAAGAAAAAAGAAAAAAAAAACCCAAACTGCAGAGTTCATCTTACTACCTTACTGGGGAGCACCTCGGCAATAAATTCTGATGGAAAAAACTTGTCTGATGAATGGGGCAGGAAGGCATCACAGCAGTGCTGGTGAGTCATCCCAAGACCAGCAAGATTTGAGCTGAGGTGCTTCTTTGATGCTCCTGACTCGAAGCCTCCCTCAGTATTCTGTCATCTTAAGCAGCTTTTGAATCCTTGTCTCAGATTTCTTTATCTAGGTCAGACCATGTCTTTTTAAAAAGTTGTGCCTGGACATGCCCTTCATAGATTGGACTGGTCCCATTAGGATAATTGGCTTTATATGCTTTGAAAATAGCAACAGTGGGACATTTTGTCATTCTTGAACAGTATGCCCTTCCCACTCTGGGGTGAGGTGTTAGGGAGCCCAGGTATGCTTATATATGTAGTTTTTTTTTTTTTTTTTTTTTTAATAGAATGTTGACACTTTGGGGTTGGGAGGGCAGCAAAACAAGGTTGGAGCCCCTTTAGAAGAAAATCCCTGAAAAAGAAAACTCTTTGCCTGAGATAAATGAATGGACCTTGTAAAGAAGGTGATAATGTACCAGGACACCTTGAGTTGGGTCTGCTCTGTCCCATTTTGCTAAATGAGCTTGACTGTTCGCTGTCGGTGGGGATCCTTGACCCCATCGCTCTGAATTGTTGAATGGATCAGATGAGCTACTAATGCATATGAAAATACTATGTAAATAGGAAAATCAAACAAACCCTTCCTATTTGTTACCTTAGCACAGCTGCTGGACATTTTCCTAAAACAAAATACACCTTTCTTTTTCAGATATAAAAGTTATATACACTCATTTTAGAAATTTAAAGTTCACAAAAGTACGAAGAAGATAATTAAAACCCTCATAACCCATCATCCAGAGATAACCACCATTCTATTTTACACATATAACCACTCTATTCTTTTTTTAAAGAGGGGTCATGTTACACATATTTAGTTGTATATGCTTCCTTTATGTAATATTTTAGTGTAAACATTTTCTCATGTCATTAAACATTCTTCAAAAGTACATATTTTAATCACTGCATAATATTGCATTATGTGAGTGCTGTGTTTGCATTTATTGTGATATATTTGACCATTGTTTCTATTGTTAAGTGCTGACTGTTTATCAAGAAGAAAACTTGCTTTAAAACAAGGCAGGGGCCCTTGACACTGTTTTTACAGTAGAGGAATTTGACGTATTTTAGTTCATCCTACAGTAATATATATTGGGCTGGAGTTTAGCAGTACTTTTAGTTATGATCTCAGTTTTAAGGTAAAATTACACCTGTGAATTGTTAATTTAGAGAAAATTCTGACAGTAACAAAATCTATTAGGCCATCTTCTCTTAATTAACATAACATTAATTAGAGAAACATTGGAACATAGTAAGGGTAGTCTCATGAATGTACTGCATTAGAAAAGTTGCTTGATGCCTTCTGGAAGAATTTTTATTTTCTCTTACTAGGAGGATATGGTCAATTTGTTTTGCCCAAAGGGTTCAATTTCCATTGCTGGGCAGATACGTAATACTATGGTTACCATATATTTGAATATGATGATGTAATGATGAGGAGAAACCTTTGGATAGTCTTAAAAATGGAGATTTAAGGAGCAGTGGGCTAGAGAGGGAATTGTGCTAATATTTCAGTCCTGAGATTGAGCTTTTTTGTCATAGATTTATCTCTTTGCCTCTTTATGAATTTCTACATGTCTGTGTGGCATCTTGTCATCTACATTTGCCTGACTTCCCCCCGACACCCATCCATCCTTCCGCTTATTCATCCAATCATCCATCTAATCATCTCTCCCGTGGCCATTTTATCTACTCACTCACTTATTTCTCTCCATCTCCATCGCTCATCTTTATCCATATCTGTCTGTACAGTGAAGGGTGACTATTTTGATGGAAGCACACGCATTTCTTTGTTACATTTTACAAAGGGGATCGCAGTAATCAAGGGCACAAGAACCAGAAAGTGAAAATGACTAGAACTTGACCATTTTTGTTTCACCTTGAAATCAGAGGGGATGTTCAAAACTGACCTCATTATCTATTCTATGATGCTCATCAGGAGGTTCTTAGTATATTGCATTTTGGGGAATGTTGTTTCAAGTAATAGTTTGCTAGAAATCAGTCACCAGGAGATAGACTAAACAAGAGCTATATTATAGCTTTTGAGTAGTAAATTCAGAGGGAAACAGAATTTTCTTGAGTTTGGATTAAAAGTCAGAGATGTGCAAATGACATCTTTCCAAATTTACTGCCTTAATAAATGTATTGTAACATTTTTAGGGAATTTAGATATATCAAACAAGGGTATATTTGAGGTGTAGGGGCCTGTGTTGAACTTGTTAATGGAAAGAAAGGAACCTACTGTTACTGAAAACCTGTTTTCTTCTCATTCTAAGAAAGCTGCTTTGCACTTAACTATCTTCTTCAATTCTCACATCAGCCCTGTGATGTAACTTGTATTATTCCCATTATGTAGATAAGAGGCAGAGACTTGAAGAAGCTAAACAATTTTCCTAGTTTACATGGTTAACGAGTGGCACAGCTTTCTTGGAATTAAGACTTGTTTGACTCTAAAACTGTTACTCTTTGCAGTAAACCACACTGACACTGTGCTGAAGACTTGTAAAACCTTAGCTGTATATCAGCTCTCCGCTTTAAATTTTATAGTAACTCAGCCTCTGAAAAGGATCCTGCAGTTTTCAATTCTTTTCTTGAAAGATGAGAGGGTTTGCATATGGACATGATAAAGAAGACAGTTCTGAGGATATGGATATAAGACTGAATCTATAAACTTGACTTATTTGACAGAATGGGGTTTTCCTCATGTGCAGCTCTGTGTTTGTGTTTGATTTAACTTGAGTCTTCTTAGTCAGCTTGATCCGAAAGACACAAAGTTCCCATCTACAAGATGCATCTAATGAAGCAGACAAACCAGTGAAATGCAATAACAACTCTCCTCAAACTTTTGTAAGCTCTGGAAAGCCAGACATAACAGCTATTGTAATATATTTTGCCAGACGAGCTGGTATAATCACAGGTGGACCTGAAATAGTCATGACTTTTGAAGACACAGCAAATTTATTTAGTTCTTAAATTTTCTATAGGTTTGAAAACTTATCCCCTCTCTTTTTATCACCCTAAACTGTTACATTGCTAATAACATCTTAGAAATTGTCAATTATTAATTATTAATGTTTTGACATCACTAGGAATGAAGATAGAGAGTAGGTAAAAGAGGCTCTGCAATAGGACCTGCCTTACATGATCTTTTTTTTTTTTTAACATCTTTATTGGAGTATAATTGCTTTACAATGGTGTGTTAGTTTCTGCTTTATAACAAAGTGAATGAGCTATACATATACAATGTATCCCCATATCTCCTCCCTCTTGTGTCTCCCTCCTGCCCTCCCTATCCCACCCCTCTAGGGGGAAGGGTAAGCTGGGACGAAGTGAGAGAGTGGCATGGCCTTACATGATCTTATTTCTCACTTTCCATCTTCAGTTTATTCTCTCAGCATTTGTTAGTGCCTGCTGTCTACCAGGCACTCTGCTATGTGGGGATCTACTAGAACAGGGGTCAGTAAACTTTTCTATAAAGGGGCAGGTGGTAAATAGTTTAGCCCTGTGATCTGTGTGGTCTCTGTCACAGCTACTCATTCTGCTATCAGACAATATGTAAAATACTCAACTCTGTCATAGACAACATGTAAACAACTGAGTGTGGCCATGTTTCAAGTACAACTTTTAACAGAAACATGCAGTGAGCCACATTTGGTCTGTGGGCCACAGTTTGCCAACTCCAGTACTTGAAAGCCCATGAAATTGTGAACTTTGTCTTGTTCATTGCGATGTCACCAGTGCCTAGAACAGTGCCTGGCATGTGGTAGATGCCAAACACTCAATAAATATTTGTTGAGTGAATGAACTAATGAATGAATGAATGAGACTCCTCTGATCTCTAAGAGTTCATAATCCAAGAGCGGAGATAAGAATACATGTATGAGAGTTAGAGGAATCAGGTGGTATTTTAACTGGATCCTGAAGAATAGGTAAATATAAGTCACCAGCTAGAGATGGGAGAAGCACACTGCAGGCAGAAGAAACACACACATTGACAAGAAGCAGGTCATTTGTGATGAATAATGAGTAGTTTAGATGTATACTGTAATAGGATTTCCCTGACCTGCCTAATCATTGAAATTGCTTGTTATTAATAATACAGATTCCCAGTACCTTCCCTAGAAATTCTGATTTAGTAAGGCAAGTTTGGCCAATACTAGCTTATGAATAAAGGTTTGCAAGGAAGTAGTAGTGGGAGATGACACAGGAAAGATACACTGGGGTCACTTCTGATGGGAAATAAAATTTTTACTTTTCCTTCCAAAAGAATCAGTATTGACTGATGGCAGCTGGACCTAGATTTGTCCTGTACCTTCTGCCCATAGAATGGAGGGGGAACTCTGGTAGATATCCACCGTAATTATCTGCCCACCTTCATATGTCCCCTACTGATCTTGTAGGAGTACTCTAGCCTTTATGATGGGATGGCATGTAATTTAGTCAGTTGTAGAAATGATAATGAAAACATCAAATTCCGTGTAGCTACTAGATTTATTGCTTTTGAACTCTTGATTGGCAAACATCTAAGAGGGCAAATGGATTCAAACAACACAGTAGAGAACTTGCTTTCTCTTGCTGTAACTCCAATTCAGAAGGTCGCTTAATTGAATGCCCAGGTTTGTAGACTGTGACCACTGGGAGGGCCATATGTCTCTTTAATGATGGGGGAAACTGAACTAAAACATAGGCAGTGACTTGCTTAAGTTTTGTCACCAAATTATTGGCAGAACCAGGAGTATAACGCAAATACCAAGTTATTCAACTTAGTTTTCTTGTCATAGTGCAATGCCACATTTATCAATAAAGGTCCTAATTTACATAATTTCTCTTCTCCTTGACTCTCATAGCCTTTTGCCCATACCTCTTGTATGCTGCTTATCATCAAGTTATATCCTAATATCTTCTCTTGGACCCATATCTCATTGTTACCCCAAATAAACACTGAGCTCTGTTTCCCTGGAGAGCTTAACATATTTCCTGGCACTTTAGCATGTATTCAGCAAGTGATTGTAGACTTGAAATATCTTGAACACCTTTTTTGTTTCTTGTGTTTTTTTTTTTTTTTTTTTTCCGGTACACGGGCCTCTCACTGTCGTGGCCCCTCCCGCTGTGGAGCACAGGCTCCAGACGCGCAGGCCCAGCGGCTGTGGCTCACGGGCCCAGCCGCTCCGCGGCATGTGGGATCCTCCCAGACCGGGGCACGAACCTGTGTCCCCTGCATTGGCAGGCGGACTTTCAACCACTGCACCACCAGGGAAGCCCTCTTGTGTGTTTTGACGCAAGTTTCTTTGCAGTTATATTGTCAGAAAATCAGGCTTTTACAGAATTGCTGAAATACAAAGATACTTTCTCTTAAATTTCCTTAAAAAAAGAAATTTGAATTCCTCATTATGGCTGAGACCTTTCTTACCAGCTCTTTTGATAGTTAAATGTCAGTAACTTCAAAAAAGAAATGGCAGTAAATTATCAGAGAAAGAAATTACATATTTATTTGGGTAAGATATATTTTAATTGATCACTTAAAAGAAAGATTATAGCAAACTCCTGAGGATTTCATATCTTGCACATTTCTCTCAACTGCCAGAACTTTGTTTGTATATCTTTAGGAGACTTAATTTTTATTTCTTTTGCATCATGGTTATATATGTACATTTGTCTCTCCCAGGAGATGGTGAGCATCTTGAATCAAAGCTTTTAAAAAAATTAATCTTTGCATCTCCACAAAGCCTATCTCTGTAGGTGCTCATACTAAGTATACATTTACTTAAAGAAACATGGATAGAAAATGGTCAGTCTTATCTTTACGTATTCACTTAATTCATTCTTATTTTGCATCTGACTTTGTGCCATGTTTTGTGCATAACATTGCTGGTAGGGCTGCATTGGGGACGGCATAGAAAAGTGAATAAAAGATGGTTCGTTCTCTCAGGGAATTCTAGTTTGGTGGGGATGTTGACATACAACACATAAATATAATGTGATATAGAAATATTAGATACAAATAACCTGTGCTGGAATCTGGAGGCAGGTTAATTCTGATGAGGTGAATCAAGGGAGGGTTTAGCCAAGAGACATTGTTTGAGATGAACTTGAATGTGTCTTGCTCTTTCATTTTAGCCCCTGGTTTTGATCTTTGTCAACACAACACATACACACACACCTGTACACACAAGGTGATGGTTTTTGTTTTTTGGGTTCTTTTTGCAATCTGTTGGGCTGTAGATTTAAGAGTAGAACTATCTTTACATGGGACAAAAGGTAGAGAGAGGAGCAGGTTTCATCGTGTCATCTGTAGGTTTCGCAACATCCAAAAGACACAGATGGCCTTCGTCATCAGTGGCATGGACAGCAAGCATATTGGCCAGAGAGAGAGTATCCTGTTCTAAACTAATGGTGTTCTTTCCAAGAATTTTCCCATCTAGTTATTGTTCACCTCAGTAGTTAAATTACACTAAACTGTTCCCTGGGTGGAGGGAGCATCGCGTGGTGGAAGAAGTTTCGACTTTGACGTCAGAAGGTTCTGGTTGCATACCTAACTTTGCCATCTATTATTGATGTGACCCAAGACCATTGCTTATCCTTTCGGTTCGGTTTCCTCATCTTGAAAATGGTCGTAATGGAAAGTAACCCCTGGAGTTGTGGGATTAAAGGAGCTAATGTTTGCCAAGCTCCTATTTCAGTGCCCAGGATATGAGAGGTCATTTGCCTACAGAGTCATGTGAGTTATGTAAAAGAGGGAGCAGATGATGTGTAAGTTTCACGCTTTTGACACAGACACACTGCATTGGCACAGTTCATAGACAGAGATCCTTGACTGCCACAAAGAAATGCTTCTGGTCCCTTTGCTTGAAACACAAAGCCCTTTTATCTAGCTTTCCTTTTCCCTTCGTAGAGTCTTAGGAGCAGGACATATTTTGTTTTCCTTTTTTTCGTAGGTAAGATAAAATTGCAAGTGTGCTGATGAAATGGGACTTGTTCTTGGCCACAGTCTGAGTATGTGTCTTGGGGAGAGAGCTGAAGGGGGTAGTGGGGGACATGGAGAGCTTGAGAGGGCTGTCTCTGAGAAGGGTGGTGCTGCCTGGCACTGATCAGTTATTGCTGGTCAGATTTTGTATGTGAAGTGTTTAGGTTTTCGAATGTTGCCAACTCATTCAAATATATTTAAAACATTGCAAGAGATACTTCCTCTTGGAAGGAGAAAAATGCAACTTATGATCTCACTCAGTAACATCAACTTTGGCTCAAAACAACAACAAAGTGCTTTAAAAGTCCACTCTGTACATGGCAAACAGAACACATCTAAGGACCTGCTTTGACCTGCAGCCCTCCAGTTTGCATCTTCTGTGCATATTTTTAACTGTTAAAGGTAACAGTAAATGATGGCTAACACTTCCTGAGTCCCTTCCATGTCCTAGGCACTCTTCTTTGGACTTTACATATATCAGTTGATTCTTTTTTTTTTTTAATTTATTTTTAATTTTGGTTGCATTGGGTCTTCGTTGCTGCGTGTGGGCTTTCTCTAGTTGCGGCGAGCGGGGGCTACTCTTCGTTGCGGTGTGTGGGCTTCTCATGGTGGTGGCTTCTCTTGTTGCAGAGCACGGGCTCTAGGCGTGAGGCCTTCAGTAGTTGTGGCACGCGGGCTCAGTAGTTGTGGCTCACGGGCTTAGTTGCTCCACGGCCTGTGGGATCTTCCTGGACCAGGGCTCAAACCCTGTCCCCTGCATTGGCAGGCGGATTCTTAACCACTGTGCCACCAGGGAAGCCCCTCAGTTAATTCTTACAGTAACCCAGAGGTACTGTTACTATTGTTATCCCAATTTATAGGTAAGGACACTGAGGCTCAGAGAGATTAAGTATCTTTCCTGGGATCACACAGATCATATGTAACCAGTGAGTTTCAAACCCAGGCCTGTTCATTTTCAAAACCAAGCATGCCAGTGGTTCTCAACTTGATTGTATGTTAGAATCACTGGAGTACCCTTAAAATACTCTTTCCCGAGCCTACCTCCAAGCTAATTAAATCAGAATATCTGGGGTTGGGACCCAGGCATGGGTATTTTTTTAAAAAGCTCCAAATCGGTGATTAGAGGTAGAAGTAATATAGATAACAACCTTTCTCTCCACATCAGGCACTCCCGACCTTCTGTACCCTGTTTTATTTTTCTTTAGAGCATTAATTACTCTCTGAAAGTTATGTGTTCATTTACCTGTTTGTGAATTTTTTGCCTTTACCACTGGGATGTCAGCTCCATGAGGGTAGGGATTTAGTTGGGTTTTTTTGCTGTATCCCCACCATCTACATTAGTGCCTGACACATAGTAGGTACTTAGTAAATATTAATTTGAATGAATAATCAGTCTTTCATTACGGGGTACTTACATTCTAGTGAAGAAGACAGATAATACATATTTGGCTCTATGAGAGAAGCTGATAACAGTGATGGTCATGCCGACTTCACTGAAACTTGGAATACTGTTGTTTATCACTTGTATGTTGTTCGGATAAATTGTCTTGACATGTACTGAATAGACTGTGTGGCATTTTTGCTCATCTGCTGTGCTGGACTGGATCCCTTCTGTGTTGTGTGTGTGTGTGTGTGTGTGTGTGTGTGTGTGTGTGTGCGTGCGCGCGCGCGTGTGTGTGTTTAAGTGTAAATTGAGTCATAGGTAACACACTCATCTTACCCTGTTTGGGTACAGTGTTGTAGTGAGACAGCTAGGGATTACAAGCAGGGCATTCTGAGTTTTTTTTACCCAAAGATCAGGCCATAGAACAGGTTCAGGATTGATGGTAGAGGTTCACTCAGTCTACAGGGAATTCAAATATTCTCTTCTCTTTCTAGGAAAGCCAACTTCTGTAGGCCACTCTGCCCCCACCACCTATAGCAGTAGTTCTCAGCCTTTATTCATCACAGACTCTTACGGTAGATAATATTCCTACAACAGAACACCATGGGCTGTGACCAACGGAAGGCAGGCTGAGGTTACATGGAATAACTAGAGAGCTAACTATAGCTCTGCCTCTTGTTCTTCCATTTAAGAAAGTCAGTGGGAGTGTGCTTGACAACATTTTAGGGATAAACCTTGATAGAGCACTAGTTTCCAAATAAAAACAATTCATTTGGAACTTTAGGACTTTAACGATGACAGTAACAAATTGCTTGTGACACATCTGACAACTGAAGGACCTCGGTGACAGTGAAAATACTTAACCGCTGGTGTGGCCCAGGCACTGAACCACCAAAACCGACCCTGACAGAAACAGTTGTGCCATCAAGTACAGCCTTGCTAACGGAGTCAGAGCCTGTCATGACAAAGCAGCCAAGAGCCAGCGATGTACACAGGATGGAGGGAGACCCTGGGCCGCTCTCCCCAGGCCGGGTGGAGAGTAGAAGAGATCTTGTTTCCCAAAGATAAAACTTGGGTTGAGGCCCTCTTCTTGCTAGTTCTTGCTGGGAGCTTCTGGGCAATTCACTTGTCCTTTCTGAGCCTAAGTTTCTTCTAATACAAAGTGAGGGAGTGTAATTTTGGCGACCCCTCATTTCCCAGGCTTGATAGGATGGGAAATAAGCCCCCGTGCGAGACAAGGCACTGTAACCAAGGTAAGGATGATGATGAAGGGAGCGATGACAGCAGTGTTTTTTTCTCCTCTTGTAGAATGGTAATCCCTGCGTTCTCTGTCCAAATGTAGCCAAAAGTGAAGGTTGAGAGGACTTTGGGGGAAAGGGGAGAAAAGCAAAGGCGGGACTGGACTTCCTTCTGTGCTTCTCCAGAAGAGTTATGTTCTGTGGAGTCCAAAGATACAATTTGGGCAATCTGTTTCATAGTTAAGATTGTTTAACGCAATAAACTGAGTCTGAATAGGCTCATGCCTCTATGATATTCATGAAAAGTGCCATGTCTGAGGTGGCCTTGTTGTTTTGAAAATGGGCTGATTTTGACAAAGGGGAAAAATTGGGATTCGTTTACTGTAAGTCACAAGTAAGAAACAACAGAAAGTTGAATATTAGAAGAACTTGGCTATCGCAAAAACCACACACTTTCACATCAGTAAAACATGGAGTTCTGATCTGAGTGGAATATGAAACTCCTTGCAGACCACAGAGAGTAAAAAGGAGTACTTTTGTTTCATTATTAATACCATTGTCCTTATTTCTCTAAATGAGAATTGATAGCAACCATAATAGAATCTTTCTCAAACACCCAACACAGAAAGAAAAATAAAACAAAATAAACAAACAAAAACCTCACCACCACCATCATCACTAACAAACCCCAGTGCGCAGAGGATGCGTGGTCTCTCACTAGGCTTTTTTTTTTTTTTTTTTTTTTTCGGGTTGCGGGGCCCCCCCTGCTGTGGGCTCTCCCGTTGCGGGGCACCACTGCTGTGGCCTCTCCCGTTGCGGAGCACAGGATCCGGACGCGCAGGCTCAGCGGCCATGGCTCACGGGCCCAGCCGCTCCGCGGCAGGTGGGATCTTCCCGGACCGGGGCACGAACCCGGGTCCCCTGCATTGGCAGGCGGACTCTCAACCACTGTGCCACCAGGGAAGCCCCATAACTAGCCATTTTTAAGTCATCACATTCTAGGGGAAGGGGCCTGCATTTCTTAAAACTATTTTTTTCTTTTTTTCCCTTTTCTGGAGGACTGGCAAAGTTGGCCTTTTATGACGCTGCAAGAAGGGTAATTTTGTCCTCTAATGTGCATGGGCATCCTGACACAGATGACTTTGTGTGTATTGTGACTGTTCAAGTTCACTAGGAGAGAGAGGCCAGAGATGCTGGATTGAGGGGTGTGCTATAGAGTAAAAAGGGAGCTCTCTGGAGGTAAAACAAAGCACCCTTTAAAAATGAGAGACCAGTGGAGTTGAGGGAAAGAGGCCAATTCCTTGCCAACACATGACATGTGGTGAAAAGTCTATGGAATGGAGGTCAGGGACTTCAGTGTTCGTCCCTTGGGGCTGCCACTTAACCACAGCTGGCCTCTGCTCATTTCTCACTGAAATGTGGGAGTTGAAATAGATGTTTTCCAGTCATTCTCCTGAGTGGTATTTAAAATTGGTGATTATTTATTCAACTCTTGCTTCATGGGGACTTGGGGTGTCGTGGCCGTGGGAAGGGAAGCTGAGGCCAGGGAGTGGGGCGTGGGTGTTTGGTTGAATGGATGTGGTTGAGCAGAACAGCACTAGAAAGATTATTATTATTATTGTTACTATTAAATCAGAAATAGTCCTTATAGTACGGGGAGCTAACGTTTATTGAACATATATTCCTTGCCAGACCTTGGGCTAAGAGCTTTATACTTATCTTATTTAATTTTCACCACAGCTCTGTTGAGGTGTGATCTTAGCTTTCTGTTTCACAGCTGTAGAAACTGAGGTATTGCAAGAATAAAGAACTTCCCCAACGTCAAAGCTGTTAAGTAGCTGCTTTGGGCTTCAAACCCTGACACCTTTGTCATTCTCATTCCTTTATACCCTGTTCAGTTGCAGTCTGAAGGTTGCTGGCCATCTAGCAGGCTTCCTTCCCCTCCATTTGAAGTTCTCATTGATGCATTGTTGGTCAGACTTTCTCTAAAGAAAACTAAAAATTAATCTGAGGAATCAACACAAAAAGATAGTACACAATTAATAAGCTGCAAAAATGCATGTAATGAAAAGCAAATCTTACTCTTATCAATGTCTTATCTCTCGACTCTGCCCGCTCCCTCACCCCCGCAAGAGGCAAACACTGTTATCGGTTCCTTATGTCCCTTTGTAGAAATAAACTGGGTATAAACAAGCATATGTAAGTATTTATATTCCTTTATATCCCAGTGTATGTAGAATATTTACACAAAGGGGAGCATACTACACGCATTATTTGGCATCTTGCTTTTTTCATATAATCATATATCTAGATGATTTCTGTATCAGTATTTTGTGTCTGGTATCTTGTAGATTTAATTTACATTTCTGTTTAGTGATTTTGGGACATCATTTTAAACAGACTATCCCCATTTGTATTTCCTTTTTTGTGAACTGCCCTTTGCCTCCCTTTCTATTGTATTGTTGGATTTTTTGCTTATTGATTTATTACAGTTAAGAAAATGAACCCTTAGTCTGTGATAGGAGGAGCAATAACCTGCCATTTTGCATTTGTCTTTTTAACTTGCAGATCAAAATTTTAAAAATATATATAGTCAGTTCAATCTTTTGGTTTTATGGTTTTGGGTTTTGTGTAACACTTTGAAATGCCTTTTCCACTTTATTTAAAAAAAATCTTCTAATTTTCCTTCTGGTTGTTTCATCTGGTCTCTCTCTCTCTCTCTCTCTCTCTCTCTCTCTCTCTCTCTCTCTCTCTCTCTCTCTCTCTCTCTGTCTCTCATCACCAATTCATTGAAATTACATTTTGATAAAAGATGTGAGGTAGGGATCCATTTTTATATTTTTTCAGATCCACCTGTCCAAAAGCTATTTATTGAATAGTCCATCTTTTCCACACTGATTTGAAAAGCCACCTTTATTATATATTAAATACTTCAATGGTTAAGTACTTAAATATTTAATACTTAGGAATTTGCCTCATTTTGGGGGCCTTCTGTTCCATTCATCTGTCACTTCATGCATCATTGTCAATTACTGTAGCTGTGTAATGTTTTATTATCTGATGGTGCTACTTCACTCTGATTAGTTCCTTTTTTTCCCAAGTTTTTGTCTTTTAGCACTTGTTTATTTTTTCCATGAACTTTAGAATGAACTTGTCCAGTTTTAAAAGTAATGTCCTGTTGACATTTTTATGGGAGTTGCCCTAAATTTATTCATTAACTTCATACATTATGCACTGGAAATTTGTTATTTCTTGTTCTTAGAACACTATGCCTTTCCATTTGTTGAAGTCTTCTTTTATGTCCCTAGGAGCGTTTAAATTTTTCATGTAGACCATGCATGTTTCTTCTAGGTTTGTTTTCCTAGGTATTTTCTGTTTGCTCTAGTTAATGGAATTATTTCTTATGTTATACCATCTAACTAATTGTGTGTGTGTGTGTGTGTGTGTGTGTGTAGCCTCTTGGTTTCAGTATTTTTTCTACACAGTCACTTTACTAAATTCTTTTATTACTTGAATAATTAAATTTTTTTCTAGTTTCTAGTTAAGTAATCATATCATCTGCCAAAAATTTACCTTTCTCTTTCTAATTTTTATAACTCACAGCTTTTTTTCTAATTATATTATCTGCTACCCAGAGAAGAATGAATATAGAATAGCAGTGTTAGTGTTAGAGTGAATGACCTCTTCTTTCTGACTTTAATGGGAATGCTCATAATGTTCCCTGTTCATTGTGATGTTGGGTTTTGTTTTGAGAAATAGATTGTGTTAAAAACTATCCATCCTTATTCTGAGAGTGTTTTCTTATTTTTGTTTTTTAAAGTGGAGACTCATTGTTAAATGTTTATCTAATACCTTTTTGGAAACTATGGAAATAATCATACATTGTTTCCTTTTCTCTTTTCTAAGAAAAGAGTTGTTTTTCTCTTTTGTCCTATAAATTTGGTGAAATATATAAACACATTTTTCGAACAGGAAATCATGCTAGTGTTCTTGGAGTAATATCCACTTTGTAACAGTTTGTGCATTATTTTATTTTATTTTATTTTAGTGCTGTTGGAATCTAGATCTCAGTGATTTATTAACAATTTTTGGATCAATTTTCATAAATGAGACTATTTCAAAATTATGTTTGTGTATATGTGTGTGTATTTGCATTGTCAGATTCTACTATTAGTGTTATGCTTAAATCATCATAAAAATAATTTGGAAGCTTTTCTTTGTTCCTTTTTGAAATAGTTTAAATAACATTTATATGATCTATTCTTTAAAAGTGTGTTGGAATTCCTCTGTGAAACTGCCTTGACCTGGCGCCTTTTTTAGAGCAGTGGAGGTGTTTGCTTTTTAAAAACTTTTTATTTCTTCTATAGTAATTGGACTGATTTTCTTTTATATCTTTTCTGTGGCCACTTTTGTTAATTGTATTTTAGGAAAGTCACCTATTTCAAATTTATTTGCCTGGAGTTAAATAATTTCTTGTAATTATTTTCATTTCCTCTCTGTTTATGGTTATTTCCACATTATTATTTAAAGTTTTGTGGTTTTGTCCCCCCCCCATCCTCCTTTTGATTAGTTTAGGAAAAGTTTTATTATTCATTCAAAAAACAGTTCTTGCATTTATTATTGGCTGTACCACTCTTTATTTTCTCTTTAAAATCTTCAATAGTATATTTCTTCTGCTGTGACTATGTTTATGTTGTCATTTTTCTAATTGAGCTTGACTCTTAATTCCCGTACTTTCATTTCTGTTTGCTTATTCCTATAAATAAGGAAGACATTTTTCTTTACAGATTTCTCTAGCTGTATGCCATACATTTTGTTTTCGATTTAGTTATTTGGCTATGTACAATTTTCTAAAATGCCAGATCCAATTTTAATGTAAGCATCACGAGGATAGGAGCCTGTTTATTCATTTTGAGCCTACCTTAGCACCTATTACATAGCAAGCGCTTAAGAAATATTTTTGTATGAATAAATAACCCTGTGAAATAATTATGGGATCTGTGGCTGATTCTCTCCTGTTGCTCTAGTTCATCTCTGCCATCTTTGGACATTCTCTCTCGGTATCTACTAATGTGGAGGCCTGAGAAAATATTAGACATGCTTCACGTTCTGTTTTCAGAGTATGTTATTAGTAGATTTATTTTTAAAGTCTGCCAATACAATTTCCCCCAAATCAAATAAACCTGAGTAAAAAGAATTTTGTAAAGATTAGCCCAGAGAAAATATATTTGAGTAGAATCATAATGTGAGAGCTGACGAGTTATCAGAGATGATGCACCTGATTTTTGTGGACTTGGGTCCTTTGTTCAAGCTAAATCTTGCAGACAGGCCCAAGTCCAGAATGTAAAATGATGAAACACACCTGCTATAGTAGAGGGGAGGGCACAGAGCCAGGGAAGCCCAAAACCCTACTGCTGGCCGCTTTCCCTCCTGACCTCCTCCCATGTCTCATTTGAAAACCATAGTTTAAGTTCAAAAACTCTCAATTTTCAGATGAGAATGAAAAACAAAAATGCAAAGAAGGCAAATGATTCATTCAAAGTTACTCAGTGAATTAGAGGCATAACGTGGGACTACAACTCCGGCCTTCTGTCTCTGCATTTAGTGGTATTTCCGGGCTCCCGGGAGGCCTCCTGTACTTTGCACCAGTGTGTGCTTTTTGATGGAGCTGATATTTGATGACGTCCCTCAGCAGGCTTAACAATCCTTGCTAAGGCATAGGCAGTTTATTTGCTGATCCTGGAGGGGAAAGCTGTGATTCAGGCTCTGAGGTCTAATAACTGCAGACTTAGTTTCTAGTCTCCTGATGAAATTGCTAATCTGGGTGCCAATGGTGTTTCTGCTGCACGGACACCTGCCCACATAGCATGATTAGAAATTATAATGACGACGACGATGAGTCTTCCAGGACACCCACGTTCTTTACAAGATATTTCTGCTAATCGTCTCTACCAGAATCAGTTGCAGAGCTGTTTTCTTTGAGTTTTCCCCCCTTTCTAAACCAACTAAAAATGCTTGTCTAATTCTGGTGTAGGTTAAGATTTGTCCTCTCCGTTCCTGGTGCGTCGTTTTTTGTGCAGGGGATCGTAGAACCTTGGGATAACCGAAATCGCCTTGGGCCACATATGAGAAGATTTGGGTCCCAGTTTCAGCAGTGCCAGAATTTTCCTGTGAGCCCTTGGTAGAGGTTATTTCCCATCTCTGCAACTTTGCTTCCCCTCTGTTAAATGGGCATCCAGTTCTCTTGTGCCTGTTTACTAGGGTGGTGGGAATGAAATGAGGTTAATAAGTAAGGAAATGCTTCATTAGCTCTACACTGTAAATCGAGAGGGTTGTTATTGAGGTTATTTTTGCATTGCCGATAATTTAGTCTGTTAAGGTTATGTTTACTAGGTGTGAGAGCTGGGAAGGCAGATTGTTGTATTTATCCAACACTGGGGATGGTTAGGACAGATAAAGGGCCAAAATAATGCCTGAAATGTAGTACGTGGGCTCTACCTTAAACCAGGAAAAAAAATGCTGCCATGAAGGGATGGCGCCCAGGGAGGAAAGAGACGATCTTAGGAACTGGAAGTCTCAGTGGAAAAGTAAAAGTAAAAATTAGAGGTGGGAGAATAGGAGGCTCGAGTCAGGGTATGTGATAGTGAAGGAATGACTAGAAAAATACCGGCAGTGCCTTTGGACCCTGTGTATCTGGAGTGTGAGAGGACAGGCAGACACAAACAGAGAGGTTGCAGGGAAAAGAGCATCCTCAGAGAAGAGCCATCTCCAAGGAAGCCCTCCACATGCCCTCCAAGGAGTGTAAGAGTGGTTCTAAAGCTCCTTAGGGTCAGGGATGGCCTTGTCTTCTTTATTTGTCTCCGTATCCTGCCATTAGCGTGGCACTTTGTTCACAATACTTGCCTTTAAAAAAAAAAAATTGTTTTGGGCCTTGCTTTTTAATTCAAGGTTAAATATCTGAAGGAGTGTTTAGGAGGGGTTCTGACAGGAAAGAGCTGATTTGTGTAATTCCATTTCTGTTTTAGCTTCACTGTTTCCTCATCCAAAAAGTGTTGGGCTTCATGACTTGGTTTCTATAACACTCACTACCTTTGTTGAAGGGAAAACATTTTTCTAAAACTAGGGCTAAAAAAATTCTCAGTGAATATGTTGATATTTCTGTTACAGTGCCAAGGCTTCGGGAAGGAGTAAAATGTTTCCAAAAGTCCTTTTCCTTTAATGGAGGACTTCAGCTTACATACTGGGCTCAGACAATCTTAGCTTTTATTCTTGTTCTCTTCCTCTCTCTCTCCCCCTCTCCCTCTCCCTTTCTCTCCTTCTCCTTCCCTCTCCCTTCCTCCCTCCCTTCCTCCCTTCCTCTGTCTGCTCTCCTACCCACCCCCCTCCCTCTCTCCCTATCTGCCTATCTATGGAAGATGGTATAATTTAGTTTCTCTTACGCTTTAGACTTTGGTTGGTTTGGTGAATCAAGTCAACTGAGTTGAAGAAAAACTGACTTTTGAAAGAAAAATTTGAAAAAAAAAAGTGTCATGATTCCTTGAAAAGGATTTCTTCCAGCCTACGTTATACAGTTTCACAGACACTTGGGATGGGAACTGAAAAGTCTGGACACACTGCTATCTGAAAACCCTGTGAATGTGTCGGCTAAGCATTTTTTCTTCTTCTTAGCACAGATGGAGACAGACTCTTTTTCAGTAAAACAGAGCCAATATAATCTTTGAAACTTTCAAACATGATTTGGGAAGATGATTCGCTATATAATGCCAGTCCAGATATAAAATTAAAAATTTCAATAATTAGCAAACATGTGACTTTTTCAATTACCAATTATTTTTTTTGGCCAAGTTGTCCTTTCACATTCTATTCCTTTATTGATTTATAATTAAAAAAATCTTTTTAATTCAGCTAGTTTCTAGCTTGCAGTGAATCTTTTAACTAATTGGAAATGTTTTTAAATTTATTATAAGAACAACAAAAAGCAAGAAGTCACTTTATGTAATGTCTTTTCTCGTAGTTCAGTGTTGTCAGCTCTTTTCCTGATCGAGTTTTGGTTTGGCTGGAAGCAGCCTGAGGGTGTTCATTTCCCCAGTAATTTTTACCTGTTTCTGTTGGTGAGTTACGAAAAGAGTAGAAAGTTCCTTTATACACTTCACCCAGCTTCTGCTACTGTTAATAGCTCACGTAACCAAAGTACATTTATCGAAGCTAAGAAAGTATCATCAGTTCACATGATTAATTAATCTACGACTTTTATTTGGATTTCCCCAGTTTTTCCACTAATGCTTTTTGTCTGTTCCACAATCCAGTTCAGCATAGTCCTCTGCGTTTGGTCATCATGTCTTCTTAGTCTCCTGTCTGTAACCGTTCTCAGCCTTTCCTAGCTTTTTATGACCTTGGCACTTTTTAAGTGTACTGGGCAGGGTATTTTGTAGAATGTCCCTCTGATGTTTTCACATAATTAGACTAAGCTTGTGGATTTGGGGAAGACCACCATAGAGGTAAAGCCCTTCTCATGGCTTCATATCAGGGACTACGTTATATTAACGTGACCTCTCCCTTGGATGTTAACATTGCTGTTGATCAGTTTTGTTTTATTATGTTTTAACTAAAGACTATTTGTCTGGGACTGTTAACACTCGGACATCTTGACACATTAGTGGTGACCATCGCTGACTAGGCTTCAAACTACCGGCTTCATTCTAAGGGAAGTGCAAAACTCCTAAAGCAAGCGTCTGCCAAAGCTCAGTTAGAAAATGTGGTTCCGACGTGAGGCTCGTCTTGGGGCTGGCTTCAACATTTCTCCAGTCCTAACCCTGGGCCTTGCCTGTGGGGAGAGTTGAGCGACGGTGCTGGTTTTGTGCATTCTTACCCAGTGAACAACACAGGGATTGGGGCCCACCTTAGAAACCAAATCTCCAACAGAAAGGAGAACACTAGGGAAGGCAGGAAAGAGAGAGAGATGGGTTCTGCCAGACTTCTGGAGATGATCCTTCTCCTTGATTGGTATGGCTTCATGAATGCCAGCCATTATCATCCTCCTTCCTGTCTTGGGGGAAAAAGTGATAGAGGGAGAGCTCTTTAGCATTTGACAAGGGAACAGAATCTTCCATATTCATGGACCCAAACCAGAAGATACGAAAAGGTGAAGAGTTTCTCACTTCTTTTTTTCTGTAGCTTCATGCATTGACTCATTGCACATTTACTGAATTTTTACCTACCTTGTCTTATTCTCAGAGGATACACAGTTGGGTTGGGAAGAGAAGTACCGATGACTAGAGTTGGAAAACAAACTTGATTCAAGACACAAAAGATTTGAGGGTAGAATCTCATGTCCTGTATGTGATGATATCAGTATCCCAGTGGGTAGAGTGGCTAAGTTGCTATTTTAAAAAAATATATATTTATTTATGTGTGTATGTATGGATGGATGGCTGTGTTGGGTCTTTGTTGCTGTGCATGGGCTTTCTCTAGTTGCAGCAAGCGGGGGCTACCCTTCGTTGCGGTGCGCAGGCTTCTCATTGCGGTGGCTTCTCTTATTGCAGCGCACGGGCTCTAGGCGCGTGGGCTTAGGTAGTTGTGGTGCGCAGGCTCCGTAGTTGTGGCTTTCGGGCTCTAGAGTGCAGGCTCAGTAGTTGTGGCGCACAGGCTTAGTTGCTCCGTGGCATGTGGGATCTTCCCGGACCAGGTTTCAAACCCGTGTCCCCTGCATTGGCAGGTGGATTCTTAACCACTGCGCCACCAGGGAAGCCCTAAGTTGCTATTTTGTTGGTCATAATCCTTGGTCCTCTTTGGTTTTCCTCATCCTCACATATGAGATGGAGCATTTTCTCTCTCTTGCATTTGCTGTCACAGTGACCTACAATCTCTTGGCCTTGAGGTATAAGGTTGAGAGACATACTTTGCAATATTGGGTGAGTTGGGTCTGCCTGTGGGAGTCAAGTATCTTAATAGCTATTGCAAAACTTGTTACCTTTCTGCAACAAATGTTTCACTCTCTGCAACAAGTGTTTCACTCTGTTAGGTGAAGGTTGAGGAGAAGTTGGTGATGTGCTGTCCAATATGACAGCCACTACTAGCCACATGTGGCTATTGAGCACTTGAAATGTGGCTTCTGCCACATGCTGAAAGAATAAAATTTTGTATCTATTTGTAAAATAAATTTCTTTTTAATATTCTTTTAAAACGTGGTGGCTAGAAAATTTTAAATTGCATATGTGGCTCACATTATATTTCTGTTGGACAGTGGTTAGAACCTGGGAAAAGTATGGAGCACAGTGAATTGACCTTGTGTTCTCCTCTGAGTTCTAATAATGTTGGCATTAAAAGGAAAGGCTTCAACAGTCATAATTTTCATTAAAAAAAAGTCTGATTCAGAAGAATTAGTTCATTTTACATGATTGCTTGGACTGGAGAAGAATCTGACATTTGGTATTTTCATAATTGAGAACATAACTTGCTGACTTAAAAAAAAAAAATCACAACGTTTTGTGCTTGGCCTCAGGTACCAGACTTTGAGCTCTTTGAAAATAGGGATGGTGTCCTTTCTCTTTCTACCATCCTTTCCCCCCAGACCACACACTAACACATAGAAGGTGGTTGACTGGCATTTGTTGAGAAGCAAAATAACTTTTAAAGAAGTGAAAACCTTATGAAGCTACCCTATATTTATGGTTTTGGAAGAGAGCAATATCCCCCTTTATAAGGCAACCTTTTTTCTTAAGTCAGTCATGAAAAGTAAAGAACGTTGATCCAAGTGTTTATTTACTTCTTGATTTAATTATCATTCTCATCAGGTGTCCCTGTCAGCTTTGCTTATGATAAAGAATCTTTTCAAAATGCTTAAGTTTACCACCCCCCTGGGTAAGGGGAGTCAGAAAAAGATGCTGCTTGCACAAATTAATCCTCATCTTGTTCAGATATTAAATCTAAGGGCCTGAAGACTGGATTATTCTTATTTTTCCTCTTGTTGGATCCTTTTCATTATCTACCTATGCTTTGGAGGATCTAGGAATACTAATGAAAAATGAGTTTAAGCTTGGGCTATATTAACTTTTCATCTGGTTTTTAAATTTTATTCTGCTTCATGCTGAGCCAGAGCCTCTGTGAACACATGACTTACAGGCCCTTACTCTTCCATTATGTTCATTCCCTTGAGTGTTCCTTCTTCAGTATAAGCCCTGGGGCTGGGTGAGAGAGCAGGCTTTGTGCTCTGTTGTTATTTGGCCTGAGCCCTGTGCTGGGAAATTCAGGAGCCTCCATGATTTTTGATTTTACATTATGCATGGTACCGACTCTACCTAATGTCCAGATGCAGGCCAGGACATGTTGCCTCGGTTAGAGGCAAGGCTTATAGAATCTACAATGGCTTTGTAGCTCACTATTCCTAATAAAGGCCTCTCAAAAGAGATTTTTTTGGTTATATACAGCCTATTTCTAAGACTATTTGAAGCTTTGATTCTTCTACTGAACAGAATGGAAGGTAGTGGATTCTCTTGGAAGTGTGTACATGGCGGCTGCTGTAATGAGTGGAAAAAGTATTGGCTTTGGAGTCAGAAGACCTGTGTTTACTTCCTAGCTCTGCTGTTTTCTATTTGTCAGTCTCTAGACAAGTAACATACTATCTCTGAGCATAAATTTCTTCATCGGTTCAAATGGGACAATATCTACATCACAGGGTTCTCATATGTTGATAAAGGTGCAGTACTTGTTTTAGGGACCAATCCTTAGGCTTACAAACACTAAATGAATTGGTTTTCTCACACAGGTCTTGTGATTTTGCTGGTGATAGACCACTAGCCGTCTTCTGTCTTCATTTGGAGGTGGGGGAGGAGGGCACTGCGGTGATCGTGTGGTAAAATCCACTTTAATTCTAGCTGTGAGAAAAAGAGCAGGGAAAATGTGGTAAGCAATTGCTTCTAAAAAGCTCGAACTAAAAGCACTTGATGGATTTGTGCTGGTTTCCCGGTAGACTCATCTCTGTACTGCCCGCATAGCACAATTAATAGTTACTACTCAAGAAAGAACAAATAAAGAGAGAGAGAGAGAGCAGGCATAAAAACATGCTTTCATCTTCCTGAAGACAGTCCCCTTTGTCAGGTCCGTGGAGCCATACCTGTGAATCATCCTGGGAAAGCACAGTGTGGGTGACTAGAGGGAAGATCTTGTGGTTCAGTTCTTACCCACTTCCTGGGCTGGCAAATGTCTAAGCTCATCTTTCTTACCTGCTGATGCCTTGTCAATATCCACTACCGTTCACCATGCATCTTCACAAACGTCCTTACTCCAAATACATCAATGTATAGAGAGCCTGTTACTCTCCTGGGCAGAAAAAGGTATAAAGCAAAGCAGAATCAAGTTGAGAGGGTAAGCCTGGGGCCATGGCAAAGCACATGGAGTAAGTATATAGAAATGTGAGTGTTAGCGCGGAAACACTCAAGCCATGTTTGCTTTGTGAGGGTATGAAATGAGTCACAGCCTTGCTCCAGACAGGCCAGCTGACCTTGGTTACTTCACTCCTGTGCTACTAGATAGAGTCCATGGATCAAGCTTTGCCACTTGCAGTCTTAAAGCTTAGTCAGATTAGAAGAGAACCCTGACTCTGAGGATGAGTGCCCTACGTGGGCATCTAATTCTCCTGTAGATTTAGCTTCGCAGGCAGGATTGAGGTAAAGGTCATGGATTATAGGGTCCGTTCCCGTGTTTGAGTCCAGCCGAAGCAGGAGTGATTCTGGGCGAGCTGCATGCTGAGTTTCAGTTTCATCTCCTGTGAAACAGGGATAGGATTGTGTCAGTACTGGAGGTAGCACATGGAGTAAGGTGCCTGGCACAGAATAAGCTCTCAATAAATGACTGGTATTGTGTTTGCTATTGTTATTGTTATTATGTCACCACAATCATTTTCCTTGATGCTGCCCTATAGGGATAGACTGTGGCTACAGGAAACATTAGTTCTGAAAGGGCTTTGTACTAGAAAGATGGAAACTATCTATTGAGTGAACAAAGTCACTAAAGAAAGCTTGGAATCAATTCTGCCGTCTTCCTTTATATTTGTGCTCATGGATCGTTTGGCCTCAAGTTTTGGATATTATCTTTTTTTGCTACATCTCTGGGGTATTTTCCCTTTTCTCTGTTCCACCTATTATTGCCCTAAGACACGTTCTCATTGCCTCCTGCCCGACTTGGTGTTCCTGCCTCCAGACTCTCCTAGAGCCCTGGTTCTCAAACTGCGGTTCCCCAAGCAACAGCATCACCGTCAAGCCTCATAGCTTGCTAGATAGGCAGCATCTCAAGCACCTTCCAGACCTGCTGAACCCTGGGGCACATTCCCTACCGGGCTGCATGGCCTACATCCAATGCCACTTGCTACCACCTACCCCCTTTGCTCTGCTTGGCCAGTGTGTGTTTGTTCTACCTCTGGAATATTTCCTCGTTTTGATTGTTCTCACTACCTGTTTTGTAAGAGGTGGTTAAGCAGGTGAGCATGCGCTGTGGAAAAGCACTGGGATAGAGTAGGGACCCAGTCGAAGTCACCATTCATAACCTTGACTGTGGCAGTAGAGTCTGAAACGGTCTCGATACTTTTATGACTTCCCCTTGTGACCTTTCTGCATACTTGCTGAGCGATTACTCTACACCAGGCACTGCTTATAGTATACTCCAATGGATTAGGTAATTGGATTATCTCATTCTCTTGAAGTATTATTTATTGATATCTTTATCTTCCTCTTGTTTTAGGATGTCAGCTCTCTAAAGGTGGGGACCTTGTCTGTTGCCACTGTATCCCCAGCCTGTGGAAGATTGCCTTATATAGGAGAGGCACTTGGGAAATGGTTATTTAGGGAATGAATGGGTCCCAGAAGATTGTCATTTGGAAACAAATCTACATGCAAGGAAAGAAGAGTCTCTTTCCTCCCTATTCCAGATATGTTCCAGGAGAAATTAACCTTAAGTTGGTCTTTATCTTTAGTCTAAGAGGTGGAGCAGGCACTGGAATCTGATTTAGGATTTGCTCTAGTGGCCTTGGGTACAGATGCAGGTCCTGAAAATCTGGGAGAGAGGTTCTTGAGTGGCACCTTAATGAGAACAAGTCTTTCTAAAGCCTTAAGTTTGGCAATTGGCCTGGTTGGAAACACAGGGCCTTCTGAGTTTTATGTTCTTTGTGCACACGTTGTCAACGTGTGTGTGTGAACCTTTTATTATTATGGACTCAGCCGGCAGTAACCATGGTGAGTAGACCTATCACACAGCATTTTTCTGAGTCAGTTTAAAATGCTGACAATTAAATATACCGTACTCTTTTAAGCGATCCATCAGTCTCCCTTGTTGTCATGGTGACTGGAGTATATTTAGAAATGTGACAAGTACACTGAGTTCAATTGCACTTTTGCCAAAACATAGTTTTGCAGCTAAAATTGAATTTCCTGATTGAAGATCCAAGTGCTGTTAAGGGGGCATGATCGTTTCTATACATTATTCTGGAAGCATAACTTACATCATTCTATTAAATCAGCAGTTGAAGTCTTATCAGGCTAGTAAGATATTGACACTAGAAGTGGTTATACTTAGAGTTGATGAAATAAAGTGAAATAAAGACATCTTTTTTTCCCTTTAAAAGTGAAATTTGGACCTCATCAATATAACTAGTTTAATGATTAGTATCTTTAAATATTTATAAAAATTTGGAGGTAAGTGTGCATTTGTCTGTTCCTCCAGATTATATTTTTTATTTAAAGAAACTTATCAGGACTTCCCTGGTAGTCCAGTGGTTAAGACTCCATGCGCTTCCACCGCAGGGGGCATGGGTTTGATCCCTGGTCTGGGAACTAAGATCCTGCATGCCGTGCCATGCGGTCAAAAAAAAAAAAAACAAAAAAAAGAAAGAAACTTATCAAGGACCTCCTCTCTCCTACTTATAATCCATTCTTAGCAATATTAGGGCATCTTTTTTCACTTTTGGTCTGACCTCAGATTGATAAGCATCCTTATTTTTCCCCAACCTCATTCCTTTTGGGTTTCAAATGGAGTGGAGTAAAGAGATAAAATGAACACGACTTTTTGCTCAAACAAAGGAAAAGTCAAAGTTTTGTCTAATCAGGAACTTGGTTTGAATCCTCACTCCCCTCTTGTCCTTTGTCCTGTCACCACAGTGCTGAGAATGATGCTGAGTATGAACTGCTTGCTCGTTTGACCACAGAAAGTTTAGGCAATTATGCAGTGGCTGGGTCATTATTACAACCCTGATTTCACTCCTGGTCACAGACAGATTCTTGTTCTTTTTTTTTTTAAACAGAATGACATTTTATTTATTTATTTATTTATCTATCTATCTATCTATTTATTTATTTATTTATATCTATCTATCTATTTATTTACTGGCCTCGCTGTGGCTTTCAGGATCTCAGTTCCCCGACCAAGGATTGAATCCAGGCCGTGGCAGTGAAAGCCTGGAATCCTAACCACTAGGCCACCAGGGAACTCCCCAGATTCTTGTTCTTGAAGTGAGAAACAAGTGCTCCTGGATAATTTTGCTTCTATGTTTCCATGGAGCTGAATGCTTTGGTAGCTGGGGTTGAGTTTTAAGCCCCTGATAATATATATGTTAAACTGTTTTTGTTTCTTTCATGTTCATGGCAAACAGTCTGTTTTGGTAAGAGACATCCTAGTTATAATAACAGTTGGTACGATTTACTGAGTTTTTACTATAGGCCAGGTGCTGTGTATACTAAGCTTTTCAGTGGATCATTTCACTGGAGCGACACAGTAATCTTGAGTGGGTCCTAATGTCATGCTCATTTTTACATTAAAGAAACAGGTTTAGAGGGGTTTTGTATCTTGACCAAGAGCATCCCTTAAGTAGTAATGGAGTCTGGATTATGGTCCACGTGCCGTATTAACCAGTGGCTGCCCCACGGAAGGCACCCAGTGAATGTCTGTTGACTAACCAAAGGACTAGTCCATGGTGAAGCCATACAGATGTTTCAGTGTTCCTAAATGCTCACTAACATTGCAGCTGCTTTAAGGTAAACAGGTAGCAGGATCTGAACGCAGAACTGAGGCCACTCTGTATCTTCCCTAAAGGTTTAGAACCAAAGAAGAGGGCTTCCCTGGTGGCACAGTGGTTGAGAGTCCACCTGCCGATGCAGGGGACACGGGTTCGTGCCCCGGTCCGGGAAGATCCCACATGCCGCGGAGCGGCTGGGCCCGTGAGCCATGGCCGCTGCGCCTGCGCGTCCAGAGGCTGTGCTCCGCAACGGGAGAGGCCACAACGAGAGGCCAGCGTAGAAAAAAAAAAAAAAGAACCAAAGAAGATTAGTATGAGGTGGGTGGGAAGGGAGAAGACATAAATCCCATCAAGTCCAGTGGTTTAGTCTCAGGACCTATTTACACTCTTAAAAATGAGTTTTTGTTTATGTGAGTGATAGCTAATGCTATTCATTATCTTAGGAATTAAACAAAAATAAAACCAATATTTTAATAAAAGTATTTGTATGAGAATAAGTACATTTTCCAAAATAAAGAAATTAGTGAAAAAAGTGGCAACTGGATTCTTACCTCTGCGTTGTATTTTTTTGCAACATGTATTTTGATTAAAATTTATGAAGAAAATCCAGAAAGGATTTACAGAAAGGATTGGAAAAGGAAGTAAAAAAGAGGTAATTGTGGATTTTCTTCTTTGATAATACACCAAAATTTGGCAAGTGGTAGTTTCTTAAAGTTTAGTTGCAATGTGAAGTCTGAACTCATATCAATAAATCTTTTTTTTAAAAAATAATCCATTATATTAAAATCCACTGGTCTAATTTTTACTTTGAATTGATTTTCACCTATGATTGTGTAACATCATTCACTGGTTATTTGGTTCATGGAGTTATGCATATCTTCCAAATGTTGACATGTTTTATTCTTTAGCATTTAAAAAAACAATTACATTCATTAATATCACCACTGATTTCATCAAAAAAGAGTATTTTAAGTATTAGGAAGATGTCAAGTGCATAACAGTAGATGCAAGGTTTTAAAAATTCTAATTTTCACTTTAACATTTGAGTTTTATCAACGACAATAAATCCTGTTAGTAGTTTTTCTTGAAATGATAGGTTCTTTTGGTTTATTTTTGAGAAAATGTATGATATGACCAAGTCAGAATGACCACAGTTTGTCCGTCATTCTTTCAAATAAAAACAGTGTTTCATGCAAAGAGCTGTTAGTTCATCTCTCAATGTAAACAATCACACACGTGTGTTTCTTGGAGGCAACCATTATAGTTTGGGATTCAGCAGAAGTGCTTTGTGAATACTTCCTACTGTCTCACACAGAATATTAAAAAGATGTATCAGTCTTACGAAGAAGATGTGAAAACTTCAGGACTGAGATTTAACAAAATTAAGGATTTTTAATGCATTAAGGACAGTCTTAAGTGAAACAATATCCCTGAACCCCCCCTTTACTGTGGGTGCTTGGTGGTGAAAAGTACAATGACTCTCAGTACATTTGGTGCCACTTCCTTGATTCATGTTAAAACTCCAGCCATTTTTACCCACTTATTGCTTTTGCACCATTGGTGTAAATGTCCACGCAGTGAAAAAGGTTCATAACGTCTTAATATTATGAACTTACACTCCCCTGAAAAGGTCTAGAGGACCTACGAGTTTATGGATCACACAGTGAGAGTCACTGATCTAATCCAGTCTTTGCATTTTATGACAGAGGGGAGCTGGAAAAGACCAACCCAAGACAGCCCCACCAGTTAGCGGTAGAACACAGACAGGAACTCAGTTGTTAGTGCAGTCCTCTTTCTTTTTTTCTTTTGATTTCCTGTTTCAGTTTCAGAAATTTCAAGGTAGATGTTTGTGACGTTCTTTTGTAAATATGGTGATGCCAAAGTATATAATTATTGAACATATTTAGGAAGATTTCTATATTTTTTACATATTAAACCCTTTGCATATTTTCCCTACTCTGTACTCACCACTTCACCAGTGCTCTCTCTTCTGCTTTTCAATATTTCAGTAGTTACCACTGCTGTCTCGTTAAACAGGGCATGCTTTGCCTTTGCCGAGTGGAGAGAAGGTGAGGGAGCAGTTGACTGCTTATTCATTTTCTGGTTTAGAATTCCAGCTTTGTGGGGAGAAAAGAATCAGTGAGTTTGGGCTGAAGCAACGACTTCCTTCTTCACCTAGATTAGTTGAAAGTCACAGGAAAGGAAATTGTACACACATCTTTTATCTTTCATATCACAACAAGTCATCTCACAGGCCAGCCACCCTCAACCTTCAATTCTCTATTAAAGCTTGTCTCTCTCTCTCTCTCCCCCTCTCTCCCTCTCTTCCTCTCTTCCTCTTTCCCTCTCTCCCTCTCTCTCCCTCTCTCCCCCACTCTCTCTCTTTCCTTCTCCCCTTCCCTGAAGGAGGGAGGTTGTCCAATAAAAATTACTCTTAATTTTGCTTTTGCTTATGTTAATGTTTTATGTGATGTCTTCTTCAATAAAAATTGGTCAGATTTTGAAATTGTAATGAAGGATGCTGAGAGAGGCAGTAGAACCACACCTAGGCATTGCATTTTCTCTTTAATACCTTCCTCCTGTTTTAGAGTAGTTTTGAGGGAGGTTGGGGGTTGAAAGCAGTTGCCGTGTATAAAAATGAGAATGTCTGGCAAGCTGTAAAAGTAGGTTTGCAGACTCTCAAATGTATTGTTCTCTCATTTTCAAATAAGTTGGATGTTCTTTTGCAAGATGTCATTTTTTCCTATTTCTCATCCAACATTGATTGCTTTCCCTTACCTGTGAACTTTGTGAGCCAAACTTTGTTTTCTAATTTTCTGATTCTTCCCCCATGTCTGTTTTCATTACCCCAAAATGTGATCAGATTTGGCCTTTGGTCACCCCTGTGAATCAACTCTTCCCTAAACCTAGGCCTTTGGTAACTTCCTTTTCTTTCCACAAAACTGATGTTTCTGGCCCTTAGTTACCTGCAAACGATTAAGTCTTTTTTCTTTCTTTTTTAGACTTCTAGTTATGGTTTTCCCCAGCCATTTATTAGGCTCAAAAATTGCCTAGCAATAGTTCTAGCTCTTCACAATGTTTTCTGCTATCTTGTCGGAACTTCTGGAGCTTGGGTCTGTCCTATGCTTGGTGCATCATAGGAGCTCCATGGATGTGTTGAGTGGATGTTATTTTTATCTCTTCTTCAAAGGGCATTCTTCAGATTTTTATCTAGTGATCTGAGCTATTGTTTATGTCTCAGTATTGGCCAGCTAAATCTCTGAAACACAGAGCTGCACTGGCCCGTCTTCTCATGTTGAGTCCCTCCCACCAAATGTCATGCATGCCTTTCCTGGCAGATGGCCACTTAGCCTCTACTTGAACACTTCTAATTCTTTGGGGGCAATTGGTTCTGATGCTGGTCAGCTTCATGTTTAATGTTCTCCTCTGCATTGCTCTGAAACTGGATTTTCTATCATTTCAACCCTAATAGTTCCAACATTGTAGATTATTCAAAAGTATAATATGACTTATACAGGACACATCCTCAGATACCTCAAGATAGCTTTGATTCCCCATCCATCTTCTTTCCTCCTTCAGTCTTTTTCTTGCTACTTATGTCCCAGGATGCTCATATTGTTTATGCCTTCCCTATTTCATACCACTTTCTAGAGTTCCATCTTGCCATCCAACTCTAAATGCCTCTTTCAAACCGACTTCTTTTCTTTGTTATTATACTGAGAACAGTATGAGTTTGGGGGCCTAAAAGCTGGGATATGAATTCTAGTACCATAACTTACTAGGTGTGTGAACTTGATCAGATTACTTACTCTTTCTAAGCATTCCTTTACTCAGATGCAAGAGGGAAATATAATGACTTATAAGAATATTTTTAAGGATTAAAATATGTGAAGGGCTTAGCTCAGTTACAGAAACATAGCATGTAATAGATATTACTTTTGACTTGATCAATTTTTAAAAAATTCTTTAATTCTTTTTATTGAAGTAGAGTTGATTTACAATATCGTGTTTCAGGTGTATAGCACAGTGATTCAGTTATATATATATATAGTTTTATATATATATGTGTGTGTGTATATATATATATATATATATATATATATATATAAACACACACACATACCGTTCTGTCTTTGATTTTTTTTCCCCCACATATGACCTGGTTTTTAGTATTCATTATTTCAAGAATCTCTCCTTCCTCTTTCTTTTTCCATTGTTCCTTGTTTGGATTTAATTTAAAATTTTACCTATAATTTTAAAAGAAATTTCCATTATCTCTAGATTATTTTCCCCCTCTATTTTTAAATTTTATATCATTTAGCATGGTTCTCTTGACAAGTATTGTTTTCCTATACATGAATTTTCTCAACTCCTGCCTACATTTCTGTCTATATGTTCAGCCTTTATTATTCTTCCTGTGAAGAACATTTCTTCACCCCTCTACTGGGTTAATGATGGCTGGGCCACTGCAGGTTACTTAACTTTTCACTGAACCACTCACTTAGTGGCTTTTAGAATCATTTAGTTGAACAATATGCTTTTTAAATTAACTGTTCAGTTAATTTCAATTCAACCGACATTTACTAAGCACTTGTTATATGACATGTATTGATCTAAATGCTATAGGAATTACGTAGAACACTTTTATCATTTGTTCATGCAGTCATTCAGTAAACATTTTCTTGAGTACCTGCTAAGGACCAGATTCTGGATTTGGGGTTTGGTTTCAAGAAATTGAATTGGACAAGGTTTCTCCTTCAAGACATAGAATCAAGGAAAAATTATAAAACATTGTGGTAATTTTAGTGATCTAGATATGAAACTAGGCATTATGGTCATCTTTGGAGAGACTGCTTCACCAAACCCCTTTGGGTCAGGAAAAGCTTCATAGCAGGAAATATGCTTAAAGGCTGAGTAGGGGCTTAGAGTCCACTGGAAAGATAAGACCCATATACTAGGGGTTAGTTATGTTTGGTTATAAAGCCACCTTCTAAGTTCTATGTGTTATCATTGACTTCCCCACCCCTGCTGCCCAGAATTGCATACATGCAACATTTGCCTTTTTTCTGGTTAGTTTAGGGGCCTTAGAACCAGTGTTTGGGACCTAATTACTGCATGAATGCATATTTCTGTATTCCAAAGTAGGAATAATAACATAAATACATAAAAATAATCTCATGATGGTAGGACACATTACAAAGTCTCTCCCCATCCATCATCTCATCTCACCTGTTCTTATAGAACAGGTTAGTGCCTGTGGGTTTCCTTAGTGAGTATCTTAAGCATTGTTACAGATAGATATTAGCACAAGAATTAGCACTGAATAATTATGTATGGAGGATTTATAAATAATTTTTTCTCTCTTTATTTCAAAGTGATCATGCTGTATTGTCTGATTTTATTTAGATCACAGACCAGCTCTGCCCATAACCAGGTATCTAGGAAAGAGTCCCTTTTCTACTCTGTGCCTCACATTTGTGACTTGTCAAATAGGAATATTCCTACTATTACTAACAATAATACCAATTTCACCTCATTGGCTTGAGGTGAAGAATAAAATCCTTAATCCATGTGAAAACACAATATATATAACTGATCACAGTTGAAAATACAAAATGTATCTTTTGAGTGACCAGATTGTTGGCTACTTTGTCAAGGTCAATTCAGCTTAATTAAATAATTTTCACTTGTTTCTTAAACTTTCTGAGGTAGCTTTGTCTTACTTTCTTCTGTTTACCCAGTAGTGATTGCTGGCAAGTGCTATATGTTCAGTAAACACTTGTTGATGCAATTTTTTAAAGTACTGATCTTCTGAAGTCCAGTGCTAGAAATTTTTGAGCTACTTATATTTCTGCTTAGCATTCCTAAAGCCTCTGATTTAATTTCTAGATTATAAGTTCCATTGATAGAACCCTTATAAATATCACATGAAGAAGATGAGCATTACCTTTAGGCCATGCAATTTACTTTTAAAAAATCTGATTAATTTCAACACAATCAGCCAGGATGTCAGAAGATCTCAGTACCTTTGATAGATGCTGACAGGTGAGGAAATTAAAATCAGGGAGGGAAGCAATTAAATACTGGCAAACATTACTTTAATGAGACATCCAAATTGTTCATAAGCCATGGAGTATGTTGTATTCTTGATAAACGTCTTAAGGTATCAGGTGAGCGTGCATTTAAAAATGTTCTTCATACGGGATTTGATGATGGGAATGAAGGACATTCCGTGTTTGTCATCTAAAGCCTTTGGCCTAATCTCACATTTCAATTGCTTTTGGGGTCAGACTTCCTAATAATCATGTTTAAGATTATGACATTGTTTAATTTATAAGTAATCCTCTCACCACCACCTTTATCAATCCATAAAATTTACCAAAATGCACAAAGTCTAGACAAAATAATTCTTGGCCTTTTCACAGTGGTTTAGGGATAACCGTAGTCAAGACCCATGGAAAGAGAAGTAGAAAAATGTATATTTAATACAACTTCTGATTTAAAAGACTTGGGAATTGTACTGCTAAAACCAGAACCCAGGTCCTCAATCCCTATTCCAGTGTTCCTTTCAAGATAACCCCCCTTGTTCAGAAAGAAAATCTGGAACCACAGGACTGAAGACTTACTTGTTTATTGGCTTAGAGGAAGTTTTTACAAGGCTCTGTCAACTGCTCATTTGTACTATAGCACTTGTAAAATATCAAGTATTAAGGGGCACCTATACATTGACCTTAGTGAGTCTCATGCCATTTGGTTGGAATTTTTGTTCGTAATGTCAGGATCATCATCTAGAGTTATGTTGCCTAAAAAATGTTCTGGGGTGCAGTGGTCAATCCAGAGGTTACCATGATTTGTGAAAAACCTGTCGAAACAGGTCTCTCTGCTCTCTTCATTTCTCATGTGCTCCCATTCCTCTCTTCTTTTTTCCTTATTCCCCATCATTTTTCTTTCCTCTCTCTCTCTCTCTCTCTCTCTATTTCTTCCTTTGGCTCTATTGTTCTCTCCTATTTTCCCCCAAATACAGTAGAAATGATGAATTATTTTATACTAGTCCCAGCTAGGTTTGGTGAGTCTTGCTTTTGCACTGATTCTAATTAATAAGTTGAAATATTGTAAGTTAGAGGTTGATCATACTGATTTCTTTATTTTTGGTTGAAATTGCTTCTGGAGATGAGAACAGTTTTCTTGGGAGAGGATGGGTGATTTGATAGAGGATGCAGACCTGCCAGGTTCTGGGCCAGCAGTCATAAAATCTACAGAGGGAGCCAAGGATAACTGACTTTATTACCAAGATGCTCGAGTGGGATTTGTCACTTGTCCCAGATGTCTTTATGGGTCTAGTGGAGAACTCCACTGCATTGGGAAATACTCGATTTACTGAGGACACGTGCCACTCAAACCATGTGAGAAGAGGACGGTGAACTTCTTAGCTAGAAGGTTTCAGCTTTTCTAAGGTATGAGGTGAAACTTAGTGATGCAGACCCCTTTACGAAAATTCAGTGGTACAGCCTTCTGTTGTTTCTGTGGCTTGTGTTTCAATAGCTTGCCCAAGGATGTCGCATCTCTGAAACTTCACTGGGGAGAGCTGAGAAAGTGTTCATGGTAACCCTGCATCGAACGCTCTTTTGCCTCAGCTTAGTAATGTGTCACCTTCTGGTTAGACCACAGATGTGAAGTCTCTCCCTTTCACTTGCCTGTGAAGCAGGACTCAATACTAAATGTGCTTTTGTGCCTTGACAATGGACTTTTATTGGGTATATACTCATTTTACCTTTCCCTCCAAATAGAGCATCCCCAAATGGGAGGCTGCATCGTGTAGTAGAAGAGTCCTTACTTGTTTGTAGATCAAGATACAAGGTTAAACTTTTATTTGTTCCATGTTAACCACGTGATTTTTGAAGTTTGGTTTCCTGATTGGTGGAATTGGGGTAGTAAGGTTTCATTGGGGTTATGTCGAGGATGACTTGAGAAAACATGGTCATGAAATATTTTTGAAACTATAAAGCATAATGTTAAAGATGATTAATGTTTTGATATTGGTGGCATATGATAAGAGTTTCTTGCAGAGTATCCTATCAACCATGCTCTATTCATATCATCTGATTTGAGCCCTGTATGAAAATGGGATATATTCATAAAACTTCTCAGAGGTCTTTACTTCTCAATAAATCTATCCTTATGTTAAAACAAATCCCCTTGTTCTTGCACTCCTGTTGGAAGCTCCATCTCTCTGAACCTAAAGCACGATACAGGCACAAACTTTACAATGATCTGTGATAAACCTGCAGGCCATTCACCTAAAGCAGTTTTTTTTTGCTTTTGGGGGTTGAGGGGATACATGATTCTTAACTTTTGAGGTTTTGTCATTTGGAACAAAAGTTCTTTGTGCTGCTGTTAGGTGAGGCCATGTTAAGATTGATATAGATAAATATTGTGGTATTTTAAAACCAGGGTCACAAATCAAGGAAGTACCCAACCCAGAGATATCCTCTAGCCTTGCGTGCTTAGAGCATAATTCTCTGATCATATAAGTGTGGGCTCATAGGAAGAAATGTTAACCATTTTGTATACCACTGCTGCCCATGCCTATAAACATGAAATAATGGAGGAAAATCTTCCACAAAAAGTTTAACTCATCTTTGGCTATGAAGTAGGTATTATATGCCACATTTACGTGTAAGGAAATTGACATTTGGGGCTTAAGTAACTTGCCTAAGACCATTCGTAAGAGGAAGACAGGTCTGAGTGGCTCTAAATCCCATGTGTTTTTGCTACTTCTTCACATCAATCAAATAGCTGGTTTTATTTCATTATTCCTTCTTCCACTAAGTCTAGTGGATCTAGTCAGTGAGTTGTCTGTCCTTGTGTTTTCCCACCTAATATCCGAGGTATAAAGGAAAGACCACTGGACGAACAGGCAGAGCTCAGAGGGTCCAAACTCTCACTCTGCCATGTACTGTACTATGTAGTCTTGGACAAGTTACCTACTTTTTCTGAATTTCAGTTTTCACATCTGTAAAATCAAGACAGTAATACCCATTTCCCATGACATTTGTGAAGTTAATCAAGAGAGAGATGTTAGTTCCCTTCTCATCCTTCTTTTCACTCTGTGAGCTTCTGTTTCCTCACCTAAGAAGTGGGTAGAATAATCTCTTCCTGCTTCTTCACCAGGTTATCATGGAGTGAAATGAGATAATGAATGTGAAAGTGTTTTGCAAACAAGAAACTGCTATATAGATAGAAGAGTTTATGATTGTTAATGAATAAATAGAGCTTGGAACCTAAGAGTAACCTTCACCTGTTTCATTTACAGACACTAGCATTGCAGTTTGCTGAACCTTGTGTCCACTGATCATTCCAAGAGCTAGCTGTCCAAGGTAAGAGAGGCTTGGCATCATCATGTTTATGAAATGCTGATAGGCATCTTAGCCAGTAAAGTTTAAGGTAGATTTCACTCCCAACAGAAGAAATAGTAAGGTATTTCATGAGCATCAAAATCTGAAAAATGGCCAAGACAGTGAACTTTGCCCCTTTTATGTCTTCTTGATTTGATTTCTCTTTCAATTCCTAGCTTTTTAAGGTTCATATCAAAAGCACAAAAGTCTGGGCAACACGGAAGTATTTAAGTGTCCATAGTATGCTATGTCCTAGGATGGCCTTTTTTAAAAAAAAATTAATTACTTATTATTAGAGTATAGTTGCTTTACACTGTTGTGTTAGTTTCAGCTGTGCAGCAAAGTGAATCAGCTATACATAAACATATATCCTCTCTTTTTTGGATTTCCTTCCCATTTAGGTCACCGCAGAGCATTGGGTAGAGTTCCCTGTGCTATACAGTAGGTTCTCATTAGTTATCTATTTTATACATAGTGTCAATAGTGTATATATGTCAATCCCAATCTTCCAATTGGGATTGGGATTGACATATATACACTATTGACACTATGTATAATAGTATCATAGTCTCCCCCCCACCCCTTGGTATCCATATGTTTGTTCTCTACCTAGGATGTTCTTATCTAGTGCCTTCTTGTATCCCCAGTGAGTATATAGCAGGAGGGCTTTCTCTCCAGTTTCCTGGCTGTCGATTGAGTTCATTTTTCACTACACTATGCTACCAGTGTTACCTGGCTCTGAAGGGGCCAAACTTTACTCGTTGGGTCTGTCACTGCCTCTTAACTGCCCAAAACACATCTCAAAAGGACATAATCTACGGCTACAACAAAAAAAAATCTTAAGAATACAGGACATGAGTTAGTCTTTTGAAACCCAGGGCCTATAGTGTCTGCATTCGACTCTCTTGGGGAACCAGTGTGAAGGAGTTGGGACTTTGGCAGAAGAATTCTTTCTTCTTGAGTTTGTCAAGAAAACAGTGACCAGTTTAACAAAAGACCCGGAATAGCCAAGGCAATCTTGAGAAAGAAAAACGGAGATGGAGGAATCAGGCTCCCTGACTTCAGACTATACTACAAAGGTACAGTAATCAAGACAGTATGGTACTGGCACAAAAACAAATATAGATCAATGGAACAGGGTAGAAAGCCCAAAGATAAACCCACGCACATATGGTCACCTTATTTTTGATAAAGGAGACAAGAATATACAATGGAGAAAAGACAGCCTCTTCAATAAGTGGTGCTGGGAAAACTGGACAGCTAC
>NC_041214.2:80751835-80780999 GCF_002837175.3 Physeter macrocephalus | reverse complement strand
TCTTAGAGGAAAATATAGGCAGAACACTCTATTACATACATCACAGCAAGATCCTTTTTGACCCACCTCCTAGAGAAATGGAAATAAAAACAAAATAAACAAATGGGACCTGAGGAAACTTAAAAGCTTTTGCACAGCAAAGGAAACCATAAACAAGCAAAAAGACAACTCTCAGAATGGTAGAAAATATTTGCAAATGAAACAACTGCCAAAGGATTAATCTCCAAAATTTACAAGCAGCTCATGCAACTCAATATCAAAAAAAACAAACAACCCAATCCAAAAATGGGCAGAAGACCTAAAAAGACATTTCTCCACAGAAGGTATACCGATTGCCAACAAACACATGAAAGGATGCTCAACATCACTAATTATTAGAGAAATCAAAACTACAAGAGGGTGTGGAGAAAAGGGAACCCTCTTGCACTGTTGGTGGGAATGTAAATTGATACAGCCACTATGGAGAACAGTATGGAGGTTCCTTAAAAAACTAAAAATAGAACTACTGTACAACCCAGCAATCCCACTACTGGGCATATACCCTGAGAAAACCATAATTCAAAAAGAGTCATGTACCACATTGTTCATTGCAGCTCTATTTACAATACCCAGGACGTGGAAGCAACTTAGGTGTCCATTGACAGATGAATGGATAAAGGAGATGTGGCACATATGTACAATGGAATAGTACTCAGCCATAAAAAGAAACGAAATTGAATTATTTGTAGTGAGGTGGTTGGACCTAGAGTCTGTCATACAGAGTGAAGTAAGTCAGAAAGAGAAAAACAAATACCGTATGCTAACACATATATATGGAATCAAAAAAAAAAAAGGTTCTGAAAAGCCTAGGTGCAGGACAGGAATAAAGATGCAGATGTAGAGAATGGACTTGAGGACACGGGGAGGGGGAAGGGTAAGCTGGGACAAAGTGAGAGAGTGGCATGGACACATATACAGTACCAAATGTAAAATAGATAGCTAGTGGGATGTATATGTATAGCTGATTCACTTTGTTATAAAGCAGAAATGAACACACCATTGTAAAGCAATTATACTCCAATAAATATGTTAAAAAAAAAAGAAAAAGAAAACGGAGACCAGTTTAAAAAAAAAATAAGGAAACATAAAATTTGTTTTATGTGTTTAAGGAAGCATAAAAAGTTTTAAAATTTGCAAAATGTGAGTTTTCCTCTGCATATAACCAGCTGATATCTGTACTTCCCAGCTAGCTCCTCTATACTCTCTATAATCTTCTAGAAGTCTTAGCCAAAAAGAGGTGAAGTAGTCACTGTGGTGATCCTAACTGCAGGCCCTATAGAATAGCAACTTTGTGGAAAATTTGGTATCGGTATTTCAAGTACTGTAAACATTTGTTCTGATGAATATTTTGATTATCCCTTTGGTATGTTCTTTCCATGATCTTTTTTTTTAAAAAAATATTTATTTATTTATGTAGGCTGTGCCAGGTCTTAGTTGCAGTACGTGGGATCTCTTAGTTGCCACACGCGGGCTTCTTAGTTGTGGCATGCATGTGGGATCTAGTTCCCTGACCAGGGCTCAAACCTAGGCCCCCTGCATTGGGAGTTTGGAGTCGTAGCCACTGGACCACCAGGGAAGTCCCTCTTTCCATGATCTTAAACATAATTTTTAAAAAAAATTTTATTGGAGTACAGTTGATTTACAATGTTGTGTTAGTTTCAGGTGTACAGCAAAGTGAATTAGTTATATATATATACATATATCCACTCTTTTTTAGATTCTTTTACCATATAGGCCATTACAGAGTACTGAGTAGAGTTCCCTGCAGTAGGGAATTCCTATGCAGTAGGTCCTTATTAATTATCAATTTTATGTATAGTAGTTTAAACATAATTTTAATTACACAGACCTTTGAAAGAATTGAGGTTTGTTGGTACTGACCCATATTTTCAGGAGTTAGCAATTTAGAAATGAGTGGAAATTTTGGTGTTACATTAATACGGTTTTCAAAGCTGATATTCATAATACACATGGAATAAGAAGAGGTCATGTGCAAAGAAGGCCAGTGAGGGGGGACGTATGGACTGTGAAACTCTTCTATGAACAGATCAGACCTAGAAGCCACTTGTGTTGTTTAGACTTTATGCTCGTTTCTACAAAAGAGAGGGATACTAAAAAAACAGATGGTAGCCAAAAATACAGGAGTGACTCCTGCCCATATTTTTGTCCCTCTCTAGTCCATAAAACACCTCTGCAAAAAAATCCTTTCCTATGTACTTCATGTATTTTCAGGGATAAACACATCAGAGAAGAATGTACTGTAGACATGTGATATCATAATTTTTGGTGGCTCTGTTAGGCAGAGATCTATTTGTTCACTTAGAAGCTGCAGTTATTATATTAACTTTCCTCCAAATGCCAGTTGTTAAATATTAATAAAATAAATTTTGAAAATTGGTTAACTATGCCCCCACTTCCTCACTGAAATCCATCGTGAAGCTACAAAGAAGAGTTTAAGCAAGGCTGGAAAGGTTATGAAAAATTGCTCTTGAGAAAGAGGAATTTCATCTATCTCTCTATCTGTCTATCGCTCCATCCATCCATCTATCCATTCATCTATTCATCTATTTTTTTTATTTTGGAAGTGGATTTGATGGGGAAAGAAGGATAAAAACTTCTCACATAGCCTTTGGAAGGTAGAGAAGTAAATATTCTGGGGGCATGCTACAAGAAATTTAAAATAATCTTGTGGTAATAATTGGTGTCATTGGCAGTAATGAAGAAAGAATAACAGCTTAAATAAATAATTAGACTTGACAGTAGATGTGTCAACAGGTACCCACTTAATTAGTGTAATCATTGTTTTTCTCAGCTTTCAACATTGATCCACTGACTGTGGTGTGTTCCATGTCCCATTTCCAAACCGAATCTATTTAAAGCTGTACTCCATGGAATCTGAAACTGTATACCCTGTTTACTATTTAGAGCTGATACCTGATGTTCTTTAACAGGGAAGATCTGTACTTGAGCAAGAACCGGCTTCTGGCCTTTGGTAGACTGTTGATTATCCCTGTTTTCCACAGGATGATTCATTAGCAAGGATGAATAATGCACGATTAATTCTCATGGACTTGTCTATATTGCTACAGTGAATTGTTTATTATAATTTGATAGAAACAGCCCTAGTCTGCCTTAAATCCAATAAATCAGTTATTGTTATTTGAGGTAGAGTTATTGTTATTGAGTTATGAGTTATTGTTATTTCAAAATTTTGAAATTATTTTCTTAGTTACCTGATAGAATCTCATCGCTTGCAGGAGTGAAGTAATGTGTTATGGGTTATGTTCTATTAACCAGTAGTCATGAGAATCTAATTCTACTCCCAGCTCTGGCTGTGTCACCTTGGGCAAGTCATTTTCCCTCTTTGGGGTCCATTTCAGTATCTAACAACAGGTAGAGTTGGACCACGTGCTTATGGCATTATTTCTAGTCAAATGTCCTAATATCTATGATTTTATTTCTTGGTCAATTCTTTCTTCCTCCTGCTGCCACTTTTCCAAAGTCATAGGAGAGTTCAGTGTGTGAAAATAGTTGTTCTTTTTTGCTTTTGATTCTTGTACATACCTGAAGGGCAGTTAGTGATTTGAATTATATATACACCGTGATTGGGCATTTATGCATTGCTTGTTCCCTACCCCCAGCAACATTCAGTTTCTGGTTGGAAAGGAAAAAATAAAAATCCATCTTCCTTCATGTTTCTCTGCTTGATAATCTGGGTCTCAGTTTTGAGGCTCTGTAAAACTTCACTAGCAATATAGAGAGGTTCCTCTTCTGTTGTTTGACTTTTCCAGGGTTGAGTCAGTGACCTGTAAGGAGAGGTCAGAATGTCAAAGGCAGAGGGAACTTTAAGGACCCATCTAGCCAAATCTCAGAGATGGAGATTTTGGGGTCAGGGAGGGAATATGATTTGTCTAAGCTTTTCCTGGCAGATCCTAGGCTAGAATTCTTTCTTCTGACTCCATAGTTGTACCTCTGTTTTAGGAGAGGAATCTCTGTATGTGAAGTATCCTTTCTCTTCCCACCATTTAAAGGGACATTATCTTTCAGGCAAAACCAATCCTATTGTTAACGCAGGGATGTGAGATGCCCTTGAAACATAAGTGGATGCCAGACTTCTTCGTTCATTCCGTGAAGCATGGAATAGAGGATTCTGGCTGGCCTCTGCTCTCTGTGTTTATTAGGAGGCTGTGGATTCCCTTGCAGTTCTTCCTGTAAGAGATTACTTGACCCTGACATCACACTGTTTCCTCCTGCCCTTTTCTGATCCGATGAATTATAGGAAGCTAAGGATGAGTTCCTAGCTGGCTGTGTACTCTGCATAGTTGGGAACATTAATAAAGAGAAGACAGATGCAGGATTAGTACACAGGAGGACAGGTGAGTAATAGCCAACACAGTGAAATCTAGTTCAAGGCCTGCAGTTCCCAGTCTCTGTGCTACACAAGATTAATAGCAGCATCTCTCATTCTTTCAGATCTTCTCTCTGCCTTGTTCTTGTGGGACTGGGCTGGGGCTGAGAATCAGCTAGAATGATCTTTGCCAAAACCAAACTAATGTTTTCATGAGATTTCCAGGTCCAGAGAAGAGAGTAGTAATTATCTATCAGTTGGAAGATAACTTAGAGACCACTGGGTCTAAACACTTACCTTGTACTTCATAATAATGACACACTGAGTGGAAATCATTTTACTGGGTCTGAGGTTCAAATCCTGGCTCTACTTTATTTGCTATGACTTTGGTGAAGGCATTACCTTCCTCTGAACCTCAGTTTTTCCATCTATGAGATGCAAGGAGGAGGAGGAGGAGGAGGCTGAAATAGATTGGGTGTCAAAAGTTCCCCAAATCCTGGTTTTCCTGAGTCTCTGATTTGCCTAAGGTTCTGTAGCAAGTTTGCAGCCAAGCTGAGTCTTAGATTCAGAGCTCTTTTCTCTGGATTGGAGCGCTTATCGTAAAAACTTCCACCGTCCGTACTTTCTAAACCGCATGCTTGTATCTTTTAGCCTTGTTTTATTAAGTGAACTTTTTCTCTCTCAGTTGGCAGATTCCTTTCTGTCAAGGGACTTGCCTAAGGCAGTAGTTATTAATTCGTCCCTGTGTGTGTGTGTGTGTGTGTGTGTGTGTGTGTGTGTGTGTGTGTGTGTAGTGGTAGGGGAGAGGATTACGGAATATTTGGAAACTTGGATGAATCTATGAACTAGTTAGAAGATGCACATCTGCATAGAATGTTGTCTACAATTTCATGAGGTTTGTAAACCTTCTGAAGGCCATACATAGGTTCTAGGTTAAGCGAAAGATTTTTTTCAGTGTGCGAAGTTTGAGATGACATTTGGGTAACACATCTCCTTTGCTGTTGGATTTCTCCCACAATTCACCTATTGTTTTGCTCTGAGTGTCAGACTCATTTATGAGTGTGACTCTGGACATTTATGTTTCAAACTGTTGAGTGATGTTTTAATATTGAAACTCTTATTCTGCTTGCTTTATTCATTTATTCACTCAGTCAGTCACTCACTCACTCAAATGTACTTTTAACCCAGAATCTGCTAAGTGCTCTCCATTTAAATATATCATTTCATTTAATCTCATAAAATAGAAAATTATTTTTTCCCACTTTTCATATGTGGAAACGGAGCTCAGAGAGGTTGAGTAATTTGCCTAATGTCATACAGCAAATGAATAGCCAAGTTTGGATTCAAATCCAGATCTGCTTGAAAATATGTGAATACCTCCAGAGATAACACTGAATGTGAATAGGGACAATGAAACAATTCTATAAATGATAGAAATTCCCGGTAGAAAATGGCCAGTGGGCCCCTGAGGAGTACAGTGAATGTGTGCTCTGGGAGTTCAGAGAGGGACAAGATCACATATCCTGAATCATTATATGATAATTCATTAATTAAATGCCCTTCTGGTACCTTAAGGCAGAATAAGAAAAGCTGGGCAATTGTATAAACTGCATTATAAATAACTCATGTTTTTCCTCTTCTTTCAAACTTCTGTCAGGTTAGTGGTCTCAGACTCTCCGTTTTTGTAAGTGAGTGCAGGAGGAGACAGAGTGATTAGGGTCATAGAGCCCTGACCATACTGCAAGTTATCAACTGAATTGGAATTTCGATGCTTTGGGGAATCCGTTGGTTGTTTTCTCCCTGTTATATTGAGCGTGAGATGTTTTACCAGAGATAGACTTCTGGCAGCGCACAGATCAGCACAAATGCAGATGTGAGCCGCTAGAATTTGGATTGTGCCAAGATGTAATGACTGCCACATGTGTGAATTTAATCTCAGTGCCTGGTGACCCACTGTGAGTCTATGTGGGAGCCCTGGGAATGAAGGCCGGTGTTAGACGTGGAAGAGGCCTTGGATAGTTTCAGGGGCAACAGCTTCGGGTGGGAAGATGGAGGCCCCGAGAAGGGGCAGCAGAGCAAGAACCAGGCTTCGCACTGGCACCCTACAGTAATAGCTGCTTAAATTTTCTGTCTTCCGTCGGTTCACGCTCATACTTGACACTGGATTGGGAGCCTAGCATTATTAGCTGCATGACTTTGGATGCATTACTTGATTTCTCTGGGTCTCAGTTTTGTTGTCTGTAAAATGGAAATCACACCCTATCGGCAGGACTGTTGTGAGGGTAAGTGAAATACCATTGTGCTGTACAACACACAGAAGTATTATTGTCCATATGACTGACAATCCTCATCCTATCCCAATGAGACAGGCACGCGTGTCCTGCTCTTACAGATTCTCCTTCCTAACTTCATCTTGATACTTTTCAGGTCAAGTGGCTTCTCAGAGTTTGGTCTGAAGACCAGGAACATCAGGATCACCTGGGAGCTTGTTAGAAATGCAGACCTCAGGCCCCACTCCAGACCTCCTAATCAGAATCTGCATTTTAATAAGATCCCCAGGTAGTTCCTAGGCTCATTAGAGTTTGCGAAGCATTGTTTTCCGCTGGAGACCAATTCCAAGACTGTTGGCCACAGGCCTGCTGACACTGACTGAGTCTGAGCCAGCATTCCGTGACATGCCTTGAGAGACAGGAGGGAGCCCTGTGAAGTCGCTCCCTGAGAGTAATGGAAGGCCGGGTTGCAGGAATCCAGCAGGCTTTATCTTTTCAACGCCCTTCATTTCCTCATAAGTACTATTCGCCGGGGGTCAAACTGGGATTGGATCCCAAGGCTTTGGGCTCCCAAAGTCTGTGTTCTTTTCATTAAACCGTGATGTCTCAGTCAGGAGGAATGCTGGGCTGTGTGGATGATAACTCTTCATTTCCCATAGTTCCAGTATTTCCACACTTGCTGTTTTACTCTATTACTCAATTCCTAGAGGGGAAGAATTAAAAAAATTAAATTAAATTAAATTAAAAAGCTTGAGTTGAAAGCCAGGATCCTGCAGCTTAATCAGTTATTTTCATTTTTTAATGAGGGAGACTATTGTGAAATAAGTAATTATTAATTACTCAAAACTAATGAAATATTTTAGTTTCCTTGCTAAAAAAGCATATGGAAGCTAAAAGAAAGCATATGGGTGTTTTTTCCGGAAGCATATTGGTGAATGGACAAATTACAGTGGTGCCAATATGCCTTTGCTGTCTGGCTGGGGCCATCACTGTGTGTGCTGGCATCTGAGTCCTCGTGTGTTTAAAGGGATTATTTAAAATTCCCATCTGATGTGTGCCTTGGGTTGCCTCTGGAGTTGCACAGCTCTGCCTCATGAATCTTTCTGCCATGTTTCACTCTGACATTACTGGTGGAGTGTCACTCAGTATAAAACCTTTGCAGTCGAGGGCTACCACGTTCTTCCTTTCCAGATGTTTCTCTCTCTCTGCAGTAGACGGAAGGGACCTGCCTAGCGGATGGCTAGGTATTGAGACTTTGTCCGTCTCTCAGTTTACCACGGCATCCTTTCAGACTGCAGCACTGGACCTCCTTCCTCCACTGGGGACTATGTGTGAGACTCTGGGCCCCCACTGGTGTCTGCACTGCAGATTTCTCCCTTGTAAACCCAGAATGGTGATTCCAGTGCATCTCAGCTCACAGGCATGGCTCTTTATCCCATCTGCAGTCCATGCCCTTTGCTCCTCCTCTTCTTTTCTTTATGTCTCTTCTCTCTTGCTGTGTGTTTAGTCGATCTGGTAAGTAGCTTGATGGATTTGGAGGTGGTTGAAGCTCTTTTGGCTGCTCTGGGGATTGCTCACATCCAGGCTTGTGATGATCAGGGGCAGCAAGATATGTTTGAGAAGGTACTTAGCCGAGTGTCAGAAAACCGAGGTGCAGACCAGCCTAACTTGAGAAGCATGTACTTAGCCCTTCCTGAGAAAGGTGGCTCGCTAAGACATCGAAGGAGGGAGCTGGCAGGTGTGTGGAGGTGAGTTTGATTCAGGGCCAGCCAGGACTCAGTGCGATGTGTGGGCTCAGAAATTATACTTCGTGAGTGAGAGAATGTGGGAGCTCTTTCTACGGGAGGTTTCATATAAAACCAGGGACTGGAATTGACTTTGAAGGATAATTGAATGGACTTTGATGGGATATTACAGGGACTTCAGAGGAAATCTCTGGCAGGCAAGAATCAGCTTGAGGCAAGTCCCAGAAGCAGGTGAGTACCAGCCCTGCCCAGAGAACTGGGCACAGATGACAGAAATGTGTAGTTGAGAGAAATCACTTCTTTTCTGGCAGACCTCAGTCTCCTCATCTGCAAAGCATGAGCTTTGGACAATTTGGTTCTCAAGAAGCCTCAAGAACTCCAGCTGGAATTCTTCAAGATCTCCTATCCCACAGCTAGATAAGCCATTTAGCTAAAGGCCGGCAGCTCATGGTGGCAATGGAGCAGGTCTCAGAACCCAGTGTCCTGTTTCCTATTTCACTGCTCTTCCTGTGACCCCACAGAGCATTATGATGATGAGTGGGTTGGATGACCATTATTATTCTATCCTTTACTGTATGAAACACAGAATTTTAAAATAATCTAAGACATAAAACAGACAAGATATTTAACCATCTTACAGACCTGATGACCCTTCCGCTGGAGAGGGTCCACTCTTGTAAAATGCTACCTTCCTCCATTTTGCCTTTGTGGGCTTTGCCTTCCCGTCTGAAGGACCAGCACACCTCCCTCCTCCTGAGGAAGTCTTCTCTCTCCACCCCTTGGCTCAGAAGTAGAGTCTCAGAATTGGACTTTGTTTTATAATTGACTTTATTTTGTACTGCCATCTTTTTGTATTTCCTCTTATCTCCCCTCGCCAATATACATATATTAGAAGGGTTCTGAATCTAAGGACTACTTCATTCTGCTTTTCTGAATTTCCTTTAGCTCGTGGCACAGTGCCTTCTGTATCATGCTCAATAAAGAAACACACAACTGTGTTCTTCAACGGTTTTCCCCTGTGCTTGTTGCTTGTTTTTAAGATGGAAATGACACTTAGAGATTTATAGAATTTCAGAACGGGAAAGGAACTTAAAAACTCTCTGTCTAGTTGAGCCCCCTCCCAGGGAAGAAATGGCTTACCCTACACTACCTGCCCAATTAGTGGCAGGTCTGAGAATGGCGCCCCCATATGACCAAGCAGGAGAGAGGGATGGTTGGGACCTGAGCTCCTGCTCACCACTCGGCAAGCCTTGGCTGGGTTCCTTCTTTCTACGAAGAATGTTAGGAATAAAGGTGGCACACGTGACGCTGTTGCCGTATGAAACAGATGGAAGCAAGCAGACGTTTACTGGGTGTCTACTGTGACGTACTATGTGACAGGCCTGTGGCAGGTGCTTTCACATCATTCAGCTTGGTCAATCATCATAATCTAGAATTCCCACCCCTACACGCGGGAGACAGGTTGAAACAGGACATTTAGCCAGAGCCCTTCCCTGTAAGCTCTGAAGAGTGCATGGTAGTGGATAGGTTTTTGCCTCCTAGAATGTTGGCAGAGGGCTCTGCAGAGCGGTACTCTTGGCTGTTCTAAGGGGAACTGATGGGGGAGACCAATGAAAGCGAGCCGAGGCAGTGATCACAATTGCCGTGGGGGAGGACCTGTACTCCCCCGAGTATAAGAGAGGACTCAGCTCTCCCCCTCTCTCCTCCACACGTGCATCCCTCAGTCTTTGGAGAACTGAGACAAGAATGCCTCACACTTGGGGGTTGGTAGTATTGGCTTATACTTGCTCTGGTTACATCTTACTCCCGCCTCTCCCCTAGCCTCCAGACCCACTGCGTCTATTTTTCTCCCTTCTATTCATTCTCCTTCTCCCCCCTCCCTCCCTCTCCTGAGTTAACCCTGGGTGGCCTCAGGTTCTGAAGGCTCTCCAATGGCAGCGTCTCCTGTACTGGACTGTGAAAACGCTGGCAGGGAAGACGGTACACACATCTGTTAAATACACAGTAAAAATAGCTTCTGATCTATGGGACTCGGTATTAAGCAAGATGATATTAACGAGGTTTGAGTGCTGTGCTGAAATGTGGCAGCTGCACATGCATCTTGGCTGCTTTTCCTCCCTACCTCTGGCAGCTTGCGAGCAGTGTTGCCATGACACTCCTTGGGCTCTGTTTAGATCAGCTATTTTCTGAAGGAGTCCCTGACCTTCCCCACAGTAGAAATGGTTGATGTGGTCATGTCAGTGCCTCTCCAGGAGGCCTGGGACTGGTGGGCCCCCAGTTATGACTTGGAAACTGTTGGAAGCTGTAGGTCAGGTCACAGACATTGAACATTTAGGAGCAAGAAGGGCTGTTAAATATCCTCTAGTCTCCTTTGATGAGTGAGGGTACTGAGGCCCATTGAGTGGAAGTGACTTGCTCAAGGTCGCAGAGTGAAGTAGGGACAAAGCTGGGGCAGGAACTCAGGTCTCTTGATTCTCGGTGCTCTAATGTTCCAACTGTGCCACTCTTACCCCTGCCTCCGGACCCTTTTCAGCCCAGATGGCTGTGGATGGAGATGAGCCAGACCCGGGGACATGGCTTCCCTAGGAATGGGGCAGAGGAGGTGAAGAGAGAGGGGGAAGCTCAGTGCAGAGGGAGGAATGAGGAAAGGAGGGGGTTTACGGATAGAGTGGGGGTGATAGAGGCCAGAGTAAACGCCCGAGGGATCCCTCAGCAAGGCCCATCCGAAGAGACTCTTTTCTATCAGATTCCACAGGTTGGTCCACTGAGAAGTAGATGCTTACAGGGGCAGGGCAATGATTAGGTCACGTTCTCTATTGCTCTGAACACCTTCCTCACCTCATGTTACACCTCATATAAAACTACCATTAAAAGCCATTGTCAGCACCACCCTTTTTGGGGTACTTTATTATATAGTGTTAAGTATTCTTCAGAAAGTTCATATGTGAAATGCTGTCTCCTTCACAAGATTACAGGGTCTTAGGGGACAGAAATTGTGTCTTTGCTGGACCTTCCTCTCTTCCTTTCTCCTCCCTCCTTCTCTTCCTCCTTCCCCTGCCTGCCTTCAATCATGGCACCTGGCAGAGACTGAAATCACATACAATGAGCATCCAGTAAATTTTTGTTGAGTTGAACTTAGTTGAATTCAGATGACCTCTTAACATTTTTATTAATGGATGGTAAAAATTGGCAAATAAAAGTTTGAGGGAACAGTGTTCTCACCAATTAGGATTCAGTGAGATTTCTTGTACACTCTTAGTTAATCTTCATGGACCCCAGTACACTGTCCAGTATTATCCTCATTTTACAATGAAGAAACAAAAGCCAAGTGACCTGCTCCAATTCACTTCGAGGAGTAAATGGTGAGATTTGGTTTGCATCTAGATCTCCTGTCTTCAAATGTTATAATGTTACTTCTACTCTTCCCCAGTACTATGGAAGAGCAGTTGTTCCATAGACAGTGGTTCATCCTTCTATGGAGGAGTCTCGAACCTTTGAAGGTTGTAACTTACCCCCTTAAGAGTTTGGAAAAGTAAGTATGAGTCCTCAGATTGAAACAGTGACTTATTATGGTTTGGACAACCGTAGGCTGCTTTTTTTTTTTTTCAGCAAGCCAAGGGAAAAATAGTGCATTTCTATATTCTTTAAATTGCTTAGTTTGAAAGAAACTTTGAAATGGTGTGTAAGACTCTGAACTTTTAATACATTTGGATACATGCAGAATATGGGGATAAAAAGGCCTTCTGCCCTAAATGAATTGACTAATTTAGCTAAAAACAAAATTAGAGCACTTTTTTTGGTTACGAATGAAGGACACAAGAATTTTTTGATGCTGCAGCTAAAGCCTGGGTTTTGGTTGATATTCATGTTTTGTAGGTTTTTCTCAATATTTGTCATATACATTAAATGATATCCATTATGCCTCCTAACTCTCGTAGGATTTGGATGCATTTGGTTGATAGCATCCTGCATCCTTTCTGAAAAAACATAAATGTGGAGCAGTCTTCTTTTTTTATGTATGTGCTTTGGAAGACCACCGTTGTCTAATTTAAATTTCAGTACAGAGGCAAAGCTTATCTGTAGTGAGCATAATATCTTGATATGTATAGATGTCATGTTTCCTTTTTGTGTCTAACTTTCAAGGTGTTTAAATAGGAGAATTTGAATAATAATGGTATAATGTCCAGAGAGAGAGTTGAATACATAAAACAAATATGCATGGAATCTATTTCTGTAGTGTGTGTGTGTGTGTGTGTGTGTGTGTGTGTGTGTGTGTGTGTGATTAGCTCAATCTTTTTTATAAAGTTGTCTATACTTTGAAAGTACATAATAACTTTGGAATTACCAGAGAAAATTGAAATCAAAACTTGAATGTTTAAGGGGATGAATATCTTATCTTTTGTTTTAGAGCTGTAGGTAAAGTGAAAGTTTAGAAGAGTGTATTTTGTGGTGTTAGATGGAAACCAAACACTATCTTTATATTTTTTTTGCGAAGAAAGCTTGGCTTGGGAATCTGCATATTCTTGCAAACTTTCTAAATTTCTTCAGCCCCCACTGATGCCCATACTTTGCTTAATTTGATTGAATTAGTTTACACTGAGCTATGGCTTAGAAAACATGTTATTTATTATAAGCAATGCACACACTAAATAAATAAAGGAAAGGAAAAAAAGAAGCAGCACTTTGCACTTTTCTTGCATGTGTGAAGCAGTCTGCCTTGCTTTGGAATTGCATATGTGTGTGTCTCTTTAAATAGATTGGGAACACCTTGAAGACAAGAGAAATGTTTTATGCATGTTTGTGACAATGATTTTGTGAACTCAAGTGCAGTAAATCAAAACAACTTTGATAACATCCTTTACTTGGAGTTGATAGGCTTATTCAGAATTTCTTAGAAGTCATCCTATTACTTTTGAAATTGCTCTGCTTCATATACTTTCTGTGGAATGAAGAAATGTTGTCCATCTGCCTACTTGCAAGAAAAATGGATAGTTAAGTAGTGCAATATAGCCTGTTTACATACTGGCCCAAACTGTCACTGTAAGAAAAGGTTGTGTATATTCTAAAATGTTACAGAGCTAGGAAAAATATACACACGTAATATATAGAGTAAATATATATGTACATATATATATGTATATATATGATCATATATATATGATCTGTTCCTTGTCACAATATTTAACCCAATGTGCTATTTACAGTAATGAATCAAAATGTCAGTTTTAAAAATATGAAGTGTCAAAGTGTTCCCACGTTGTGGGAAAGTTTGATGTGACAGTTTGTTAATCATATGACTATTATATCAAACGTGTCTCACAGTGTTTTTTGCTCAGTTCTCTTTCTTGTAGGCTCCTTGCACTTTTTCAATGAATTCCCAGTTCAAGTTACTAACCCAAGGAACACATTTGGGTTACGTGTCTCCCACAGCTCACACAAATGCTGCTATGTTTTCCTTTACTTAGAACTGAATGGATTTAACATTTCAGAGGAGTTTGACTTCTGTGCCTGACACATTTATGTAAAGAAGCTAAAAGAAAAAAAAATTCCCCTACTGTAATTTTGTTGTTTTCACTGCAAAACCATCACATGAAACCTTGATAGAATGGATGTTTTGTGTTTCTCCAAGCTGGGTTTCCCAAGGTTTAATTTAGATGTCCTTACTCTTTGACCTTGGGTGCAGTTTTGAATTTTACTTGGCACATTGATCATACCAACTTCTTCATCCTAATAAAAGGGCAGAATCCTAGAACATAAATATTTTATGCTTGGGAACAGGCAGCATGGTTTCCTTCGGAAGAATTTGTGGCTATGCTACTTACTAGCTCTGGATACAAGGACCACACTCAGTCTGTGGGCCTCAGTTTCCTCTGAAGAATTGTTAAGATTGAAATTAGATTAGATTAGTGAATTTTTAAACTTATGCCTTCAAGGAGCCCAGAGTTCTGGGGTGGATGTACAGCCTCAGATGATGGGGTGCAGGGAGAGTGGTGAGGACTCTGGGACTTTCTGCCTGAGCAGCTCACTCTTAGATCTGTTTTAATTTAGTTTTATATACTATTTCATGTACATAAAAGGCTCCACTTCTTAAGCGACCAACTTGCCTACCTGTTGGCAGCCACTCTACTATGCGATGTAAAGTCAGTGTTCTCTGATTCTGCGGCTCATTTCCTGAGAGATATCAGTTGGCAGCCACACCAGCAGATCTCTGCTAATCTGGCCTCCGGTTCTGCCTGTGCATCCATGTGGCCTCTGTGGAAGTCCTTTCAATGGCAAAGGATTCTCCATGGTGAGATTTGAGGGAAGGGCCACTAAAAAATGAGGGCCTATCTATGTCTGATTCTAATCCTTGGAGCTTTTTAGTCTTAATAAACTTACTTTCCAATTTGGCAGATTTTTACATCATCAAAGACTATTGTTTAGAACAAGTACAGACAGAGGAAGATATAGAAGCTTTGGCAGGTATTTAATCTGCTTTTGTTTGAGGATATGAATGTTACTTCTTAAGCTGGAGCGTTTCAGCCAATTTGCGGGGGAGGGTGAGCACCCACAACTTGAAATTTTACTTCATCCATTATTTTCTCCTTCCCTCCACCCCATACACTACCACCTTGATCCACTCTGCAGGACATATTCCTGTGTATATTCCCCAGAATGATGGGGCAGGTGAATTAAAAAGTTGTGGATTACAAATCAGGGAAAAGACTGTAAGAATGACGAATGATCAAGGGATATGACGTAGCAAGACTTTAGAAAAGCCTTTACGTGTGAACATAATAAAATCAAATTGGAGAAAATATTTCTCGTAGATTAAAAAGTGTCCTACAAATTGGAGAGAGGATGAATGTCTATTTTGCTAGACATTCAGAAGTATCCTTTTCAAAGCTCCTCAGGGATCAAGTTTGGGGATGAGTTTAACTCTCCTAATATCTGAAATTGTGAAGGGAGAGAATGGTCAAGTGTACAATTTTGTCATGACAGTTCCTTATAGTGAAATCGCCCTTTGGTAACGGATCTCATCAAAACTGTGTAAGCCCAGAAGCAGTAGCTGAGTGCCAAGACAGGATGTTCTTTTATTGAGTCACATATCAGCCTTTGGGGATGCACCTGGGCTTATTGGGCTGGGTGGGGGGAAGGGATGACCCAAAATACATGTATAGGATAATTAGAAAAAAACCAGGAGTGGTTCCTGACTTGTTCCTTAAAGAAACCGGTGAGATGAGGCAAAATGTTCTAAACCAATGTCAAACTCTAGACATCCAGCTTTCAATGGAACAGGAAGCATTTTTGTGTATAGTTTTGGTCGAAGTGGAATAGTATAAAGGATTGTTTGGATAGAGGGGATGACATGGGGACAAACCAAAAGTTACAGCCCAGGGCTTGAACTCAGGTAGTCTGTCCCCAGCAGCTGCTCTCTTAACCACTAAGCTACGTTGTCTCCATACTGTGGGTGTAATTATACGTGCCTGTTCTACCTCCCAGCATGTCATGAGGCTGAAACAAGATGATAGGTGTGAAAGTATTAGGAAAGGGGTGACCCAACAGGTGAAGGTGAGACAGCACACAAATAACTATAAAGTAGAAAGTAGAAACTTTCTGAGAAAGTTCAGAGAAGAGAAAAGAATGATCACTTCCAACTGGGGTAGAGGGCAGGGGATTAAGGAGGGCTTCTTGGGGAAAGTGACACTTGGGTTGGCCTTGAGCCGGATTTTGATAAAGGGGGAGGCTTTCTGAGCACATGGAATGAACAATGAAATAGAGTCATCGAAGTGCAGGGTGGTGAAAAAGAAGGCGTTAGTTCATCAAATGCTGATGAGTTTAGCAGATTCTTTCCAAAACAGTGTGCACTGAGGAACGGGGAAGGGAAGGGGCGTGTGGAGGAAGGGGAGGACATGGTGAGTAAGGTAATGAATGGGAAGATGAAAAAGCATAACCCCAAACTGCCATCTTCATCATCTTTCTGGGAGTCACCTCTAGGCAAATAGATGATCCCTGCCTTACATAGATCATGCTTTGACTCCATTTATTTTCTTGTGCGTGGTCCATAAATACTAGTCCAAGGAGATACCAGTCTAAAAAGATGTGTCCCCCGTAAGCCTGGAGAATGCAGCATACTCTGGCGCCCTCTTAGGTATTGACAATGTATGTTAGCTTGTTAAATCTTTCAGGAAGCCCTGTGGGACAGCCGTCAGCTTACTTTCAGTTGACTCTGGAACTTGGTTTTTCCCTGTGAGCAACCCTAGTTAACATCTCCGAGTAGATAGACTCCCAGAGACCTCCAGCCCACCCGCTGGACTGATCTGTGTCTGCTGTCCAGCAGATCCTCTGAGAGGAGAAGCAGATCCACTCTCAGGGCAGCCCGAAGTCCCATTCTGAAAGAAGAAGTTGCACAGAGCACTTTTGCCTGTAGAAATGGTTATGTGTCATTTAGAAAGAAAGCTGTGCTCAAGATAACCTTGAGAACCTGCAGTCCCTCTGAAAAAGTAAGAGTGAGAAGCAGGAAGTGAAGGAGCCCTAGGTCTTGGAATGTGTCTGAGTGCAATAGATCGCAACCACAGGACCACCCCCAGCAGGCTGCCCTGTGAACATTTATGAGAAAACATCCTTCAAGTCAGGAGCTTGCCAGCCAGCCCCGGAGAGGGCAAGGAGCCTAGCTCACTCTCATGTGCTGCATTGTCCTGAAAGGGGAAGAAAGGCAGTGGACTGTGTTGAGTGTCTACTCCTTCCCAGACACCACATTCGGAGTCTTAGTGTAACACCTTCTCACTTAATCCCCTCAACGATCCCACTAGGTTAGGATTATTCATCTCTTCTTGTAGAGATGAGGACACCGAATCCAGGGTATCTCAGTGGTGCTGAATAGATCACATTGTTTTATATCTTGGACCATGACCATGTTCCTTTCCATCCTTGCCTGCCTGGTGAACTTGTGTTTCTCCAGGTTGTAAAAGAGGTTCTCCTCTAAAGACCTTCTGAACCCCGTGGGACCTCTTGTCCTGAACTGCATGGTGCTCTTGTTGCTTAGGGCTACATGCTTTCTCTCAAGGGTCAAACTTGGGGCCTGAGTGATTCTAGAGCTGCACTGCTCTGCCTGCATTCAGCTTTCTCTACTGTGTGACTTCGTCGTAACTTCACTCAGACCCTGTCCTTCACAGGATACTTCTTCTCCAGCCCAGAGTTCTGGGCCTTCTTCGCTGACATATTTTGAGTTTTCTGCATTCTGGGCCTCTGAATTTTTAATGTCACCCCACCTCCACCCCCCCTTCCTGGAACCTACCTGTTACCTTCTTGTTACTTGCTCAGGTCTGATCTTAACTTTCAAGTGACACTTTTCAAACTTGCTGTGCATTGGAATCACCTGGGGAATCTCACCCTCAGAGGCTGTCTATGGTCCCGGAGGTCTGAGAACACAGTGTGGGAGAATTTGTATTTCTAACAAGCGCCCAGATGATTCTGAAACTGTCACTTTGTGGGCTTACTTTGATTAATACACCTTTAAAGTACAGTTCAAGACCCCTGTTTTCCAGGAAATTTAACTATCTTTATGCAAAGTGATTTCTTTCTTCCTTTCTCTCTCTTTTTCTTTCCTTCTTTCATATTCTAATGGAACTCACCTAGGCCCTATCTGATCTGGATAACTTCTCATTTATGTAAGTCTCTGGGGCTTCATTATCAACTTCTTGTGTCTGCTTAAACGCTTTAGATAAGAGAGACAGCGTTGAATAAATGATGAATAAATGAACGTAAGTCTGGATGGAGAATCTCAAATCCTGAATTCACAGGTTGTCATAGCTGCTTATTAGCTGTGTGTTTTGGGGCAAATCACATCTTGTCGAGTTGAGTTTTCTCATCTCTAAAATTATTCCGTTTCCTCCTGCTGCAGAAGCTCATGGAAAACATCAAACGAGAGAGTGGGTATGTAAAGTGTGGTACAAATGCAACGATGTTCACAGTAAATTATTGTTGGTGTTTTGTTTGTTTTGTGCAGTTGACTCATTCACTTTATCATTAATGATGAGGCATGAAGGAAATGCTGTTGGTTTTTGATGAGATGTGGAGTGGAGGGCGGGGCTGAAATGATGCTGAGATTTCAGGGAAGTTCTTTTCAGTTTCTGGAAATGATTCTCACACTGACACTGACAGTTATAAGCCCGTGCTCAGGTCAGAAAAGCAACGTGCCTTTATATTGAACTTTTTCTTCAGGTAGGCCATGATAATGATTATGAAAATTGTGTTCATTTTATGAACTTCTCATGTAAACTTGAGAAGAGTGATGAAATATTCATAGTGGTTGTCACTTACAGGGGTTTGTAGGGTGACTGCTAGTGGCCAAGTTTATAAATCCTTAAATTTCTGTTTCCTGTAACAAGAATACCGAAAACAGGAAGTGTCCTCTTCTAGGTTTTCTTAAGATAGCATATGCATTCCTTAAGTGCCTACAGTACAAAGCCTAGATCAGGCACTGAGGAATAAAAATATGGTGGGATGTGTAATTTCCTCTTTCACAGAGTTTACAGTCCAGTGGGAGACACAGACACATGCACAGCTAGCTGTTTCACAAAGCTAGGTGACAAAGGAGAGGTACACAGGTGGCATGCTGTGGGAACCCGGAGGAGGGCCTCCTGAAGGAGGTAATGTGTGAGCGTGCCTTGAAGAACTGAAAGGATTTCGGCAAACCAACTTTAGGTTGGAGCAAGCCAGATGAAGAGACCCTATGTTAGTACTCCAGTCATTTCCTATAGTGTTTTATAGCCAAGGTTATGGGAAAAGTATTGATGCACAGAAAAAGAAGATCTTCTTTGAAGATGCCCTGCTGATATTCTCGTCCATCTGACTATGCTTATTTTATTTCCTTTAGTATATTTGTCCCCTCCTTCTTTACAGGATATTCCTTTTTGCCACTTCCTTGCTGGTGTTTTCTTTCCTGGTCCTTAGCCTCTCTTGCCTGCAAAGTTGGCTCACCCTTGCTACCATATCATCATACTCCTTTGGACCACCTCTTTCTCTGTTCCCCAACTATTAAAAAAACCCCTTTCATCCTCACTCTTGTTTTGATTTGCAGCATTAACGATTGCCTTTTAAAAATTCTGTATTGATTAGATTGACGCGTTCACACTGATTTTTCTCTTCTCCAGGCTCTGGATCGCCAAGCCTGTAACACCAAGTCTAGGCGGTACTTAAATGCATATAGTGCCTGTTGTGGCCAAGAGGAGATAAGGTCACAGTGAAAGGAAACAGGTTGTTAAAATCTGTTGGAAGAAACATCAGGTGCCAGACTTGTCTGGGAATGCAGTGTAGATTGACTTTACATTCTGTGGCCCGCGTGTCAGAAGCCTTTGATGTTTAGAGCCTTACATTTTGATACTTATAATCATGTAATATACGTTTATATCAACTGAATCCACTGAATTGATGGTAAATCAATTTCACGATCCACAACATTATTAATTCCAGATGGGAAAATTCATTAGGGCTCAAATTTTGTCTGAAGCCCAACTGTTTCTTAAATTATTATTACAATTATTATCTATTTATTTTTTTACAACTGATGGGAAGGGAAATTTAACAGCTGTGTGATTAGCAGGGCATGAAATTAAAAATGTTTTGCACAGAATCAAGAGGTTGTTTACTACAGAATTCCTCATCTGAGAATTAAGTATCATTAAGATTGGCCACAAGATGCTCTCTTTCATCATTTAAGTTTGATTTTTCACATCCAGTTCTTTGCTAAAAGGCCTTTCCCCTTTTCTGGAAGGAAAATACTGACCAGGTCATCACAAAGCATCTCTAACATTAGCAGTCAAGGTAGCAACCCCATTTCTTTCACTCGTAAAATAACAGTGCAAGGAAAAAGAAGTTCAGCCTCACTTCTCTCAGCAAAGAATGAGTAAGTTCCAGTTTGAGGAAGTCAGGTAAATTAGAAAAAGCTACAGCTTTAAAGTGACTTTAGTCTTCTCCTTTCAAACTGCGCAGGTAGAGACGTCTAGAATGTGATGTTTATCCTTAAACTTTCCTTTACCGGTATGCTGTCACTTCTTGGGTCCTTTTGCAAAAGTACCTCCTTTGACTGGTTTCTAGAGGGTACCACCTCCCTCTTCTATTGTGCAGGATGTGGACAGTCTTTTGCAGAAGCAGGAGAGCGTGGTGGTCAAGCACGTTAGCTGGAGTCTCTTTGCTGAGGTGTGAAGCCAGCTCTTCTATTTTCTTGGGCAAGTTGTGTGAGCTCTCTTTGCCTCATCTCCTTATCGAATGGAGGTAAAAACAGTACCTACCTCCAAGGTTGCTTTGAAGATTAAGAGAGTTAATACCTGGAAAATGTTTAAGGCTCTACCTGACTCATAGCCGGTGCTCAGTTAATGTTAGCTGCCTTCATTTTTATAAGGCAATGTACTGTTCTGTGTGTGAAGGTCTTTAGTACACATCCCACACGGACTTGCTTCACTTCTAGTCTGGGATCCTTCATCTATCCTTGTCGTTTTATCTTTAATAGAATCATTCCTGTAAGATAATTATTTATATACTTGTCTTAAGTCTTTCTTTAGACAGGTTTTATCTTTATATTTGATGAATTCAACAAGACCCAGTCTCTGCCCTTAAGGGACTTTTTTTTTTTTTTTTTTTTTTTTTTGCGGTACGCGGGCCTCTCACCGCTGTGGCCTCTCCCGTCGCGGAGCACAGGCTCCGGACGCGCAGGCACAGCGGCCATGGCTCACGGGCCCAGCCGCTCAGCGGCACGCGGGATCCTCCCGGACCGGGGCACGAACCCGCGTCCCCTGCATCGGCAGGCGGACTCGCAACCACTGCGCCACCAGGGAAGCCCTTAAGGGACTTTTTGAAGGGGAAATTGGGGTTGATGAAAGTTAATGCAGATAACTCTTATTGGAGATAGACTAGAGATCACGCCAACGAGAGTTAAGATATTTGAATAGTATTCCTAAATATTAAGAGGTCTAGTTAAGGAATCTGTGGTCCTTAGAGGAGAGAGACATTAACTTTGGTTGGGGTTGAATGCAAATGTGGAGAAAATGAAGGAAGTCTTCCTGGAGGAGGAGGGATTTGACCTGGGACCTGAATGCTGGGTCGAATTTGACCTGACTGAAAAGGGGAAAAGAATTCCCAGGCTAAGGTGAAGCGTGTGAACTGCACTTGGTTTTCTCACGTTTTCCTCGTGCTGCCCTCTGGCCACTATCCAGGCCCTTTGGAGAGCTGTTATTGCAGGTGGGACCTCAGTTGGAAAGCCAGTGAGTGTGTGAGTGAAGCTTTCATAGTCCCCAGGTTCTGTATAAAAAATGGACGAAGGAGCCATTCTAATGAATGTCTCTTAAAGTGGGTGTAAGAGAGGTACATTCTAATGAATGTCTTTTAAAGGCAGTGTAAGAGAGGAATAATGGGAGAGACAAAGGCAGGAAATGTGGGATGTTTGTAGAGGGAGTATAATGAAGGCCAACTGAGTGCTCTTTATGTTTTCTCAGATCACTTTTAGGGGAGATATAGGTGCTTTTGCATATATATATATATATATATCTCTCAAAGTGTCACTTTTTTCTCCTTGTCTCTTCTTTTTTTTTTTTTTTTTTTTTTTTTAAAGAACCAGTATTAACATCACTCTATCCTCTGCCCTTAAAACTAAATCTGGGCGGGAAGTATGAGTATTTCCTGGAATACGGTATACACTGGGCAATAGATCTGGGTATTTAAATGCCTTTCCTATAGAGGAAGGTCACTATGCGTCAGGATGCTACCAGCAGCCCTGTGGGAGGTCAGTGAGTGTGTTTCAGCACTGTGGCTGCTCCCCATCAGCTCTCCACCATGGCAAGCTGGCTTTAAACTTACTGACATTTCTAGCAAAATGAGGCACCATAATGTGAGCTGGCCAAACATGACATGGCATGGTTGCAAAATAACGAGATTGGAGTTTTAGCCAACACCCTGGAACACGTAGATGCAAGTAGCACGCCTTGTGGGGGTACCATTCCAGCACAGGGAGCACTTAGTCCTAAGTTGCTTTCACTGCTCAAAGCATCCTTGGAGTCGCCTTCAGAGATACTGATGAGCCACCCTAAAAAGTCATAGAAGCATGAAATGTGAGACCATGAAATCCACTAACCTCATTCTGAGTGGGAGAAAACTGAGGCCCTGAGACAAATATTGATGTGTACAGTGGGGTCTTTCCCTTAGATGGGGAAACATCCGTTCTCTATTACCTTGTTAGCTCTCTTGGCTTATTTTCTCATTGTTTCTCTGCCTTAAAGAAAATTGATTCTGTGTTAAGCCTATGAATAATTAGAAAAAAAGAGAGAGAAGGAGAGAGGGGAAAAAGTTCCCTTTCGCATTGCCTAACATCACAGAGTGTATCTGTAGCACAGGGAAAACCCAGCCCTCCTGGCATGAGGCTCCTTCTTTATTTACAAGAAAGTTTCAAGACAGAAATCACTTTATCAGAGTTTCTAGTTGGTTATAGTTACATCTATTGTAAAATCTGGTGTACATATAGAGTTAAACATACAAGTCCCTAATTGAATTGTAGACCTTACCTTTCAGGGGTAGGGATTTTGTCAGGGATAAAGCTTTGTCCTTGTCATGGTCCATTGGCAACATTTCCTAAAATGTGTTCCGTGATATAGTAGCTCTACAAATGGCCAAATCAGGTTGGGAATCAGTTGCTTTTATTGCAGTCTCCATTTTGGAGATTCTTCATGTACCTTTAGCAAGATTATCTCTGAGAAGACCTATAGGTAAAAATCAATAACCACACCATTCCTTTCTGTAATGTGAAATTCAGGCTTTGTCAAACTTATTTTATCACGGAACCACTTTGTGGATGATTTCCCAGACTTGTGTTCTGTGGAACATTCTTTGGATAGCATGACTTTATTGTTAAAATTCTTAAGGTTCACATCTGTCATCTTGTAATAATTTTGTGTGAAATATTAAGTCATCTGGGCTAAACTATAGACCTTCACCTGCCCTCGCTTCTCCATAGGAGAAATTACAGGTTTATTTCAGGATCAAACACTTTTCAAATGAAATGTTGTTAGGAGAAAAAAAACAACAACAACCCTTTTAGAGCCTAATAATTGCAGAAAGAAGACAGTATCATACCAGCCAAACCCAATTTTGTGAATTAGGGCTTTAACTTGGAGAGTTGTTCCTGGAAATAGGTTGTTTTTAAGCAAAACTTTTTTGGCTTTTGGTGGGGGACTTTTTCCACCATCAAAGCCACGAATATGGGTACTTTTAAACTGACATGTTTCTTGCATTCAAAACCAGGGCTTGTGGAGGAAACAATACTTTCTTTAACTTTTCTGAAACAGTTGGCTTGACCATCATGGCATTTTTTTTGTTTATTTAGGATATTAGCTTTTTTTTTTTTTTTTTTTAATGCTGGAAGGGTCCTTGTTGATCTTGTCTCAGCCTGCACTTGACAGATGAGGAAATAGAGGCCCAGAAGGCTTCAGTGACCTTTCTAAGTCTCTTTACTAGTTAGTGACAAAGCCAGAACTAAAAATCAAGAACTCTCACTTACTTACTAAAGTAAGCCTAGTTACTTTTTATTTATTGTACACTCTGTTAAAAAGAAAGGAGTTAATTGCTTCTCTTGATTAGATAGTAGGTAGGTAGATATGTACCTACACAGATGATAGATAGATGCCCATAATTAGAAACTCTTTTACCCTCAAGGTAAGAAGACCCTCCATAGTTCCTTGGTTGTCTCCTTTTTTTTTTTTTTTAAAAGAACTTCACCCACCTCAGGGCCAGATCTTCGATACTGTTCACTTGAGAAATCGATTCACTTCCATGGAAGAGATAGGTGTGAAAAAGGGGGTCATGCCGAACATTTTAATCTCTCTTATTTCAGGCTGAGAGATTCACTACAGCAAGGGGGTATTTAAGGTTTTCGACATAAGGAGAAGAACTGGCTGTCACCAAGTGCTTGAGGGCTATGGCTTAGTTATACATCATTGTGTGGTTATTTCTCTCCTCTTCCCCTCGCCCTTTCTCCCAGTTTCAGCCCCTCTCTCCTTTCTGCATTGCCCATGTCTTCAGCAGGAGGGCTATCTCGCTTCAAAGACAGGAAAGAAAGCTCAGATCCAAGGAAGACATTCCTTCTGTGAGGTTTCACCCAGCTGTAGCAAAAGCAAAAAAAAATTCTCATGCCTTTGAGTTTTTTCCTTTAGGTAGAAGTATTAGAGATCCTTAGATGGTGGTTAGAGATGGTGGTTAGAGATCTTAGGAAATTCCCCATTAAAAAGCTACTGCAGAATCTGTAGTCTGGTGCTTGCAATAACGGTGGTGTAGTATCATGTGAAGAAGGCAAGGGCCTTAAAGTTAACAGTGGAAAATATGGGTTCTGGACTGCACTTCTCTGCTAACTAGCTGTGGGATCCTGGGAAAACCAAAAAAACCTCTCTGAGCTTCATTTGACCCAGTCTCTTCATTGGGGCTCCGGGAATCATGATTCCTGGAATTGTGTGGATTAAATGAGATAAGGGATATGAAAAGGCTTTGTAAACTATAAAGCACCCTATAAGTACTTGTAAGCATATTTATAGCAATCAGGTAAGCGATAATAATAGCAGACACAACTACACTGCTGCTTTTGAGCCAGGTACCGTTCTAAGCCTTGTACGTCTGTTAGTTCACAATTCTGACAGCAGATCTGTGTGTTAGTGAATAGCACCTGGCATCATGAATCACCAGGCGGCTGCTTACCTGGATCAGCTGGCGATTTACTCAATGGTTGTGGGTATGTTTCTCCCTTCCCTGGGCCTGAGATGTATTCTTTGTAAAAGAAGCACTTGGACTCTGGTTGAATGTAGGGGCCCTTCTGTTCTGGGATTTGTGATTCTGTTCAGCAGTTTTTTTTACCCCTCACAGGTTCAGTCGCTGATCAGTAATCAGGGCTCACATTTAAACTGAGGGCCATCATCATCTTCATTTCACAAATGAGGACACATAAGCACAGAGAGCTCAAGTAACTTTCCCAAGGCTGCACAGCCAGTGAGTGGGAGAGCTGGGATTCAAACTCTGCTCTGGTGCCTTAGAATGATGGCAGCTAGATAGACTTGAAGAACTCTCCAGCGATCCCAGGTGTGTCCTGTTGTCAGAGTCCTCATCTAATCAGCTCCATGATTATCATTTAGCTCTTTAGGGTTTTGGTGGTGGTTGTCATTGAACTCCACAGTGGATTTCCAGAATCTTGATTGCAGGTTTTCAGTGCTGGAATGTGTATTTCCAATGTCTGATGCAGGGTTTGGCAATGGGTAGTATCTCCCCGTATGCGCACCGTTTGCTTTCTGGCCAACCTTAGAGTCTTTGGACCCCTCAGGGAGGCCTGCCATTGGCATCTCCCCAAAGTGTGTTTGACGGAATGACCTTTTCACATCAAAAGCCAGTTGAGGTTGCTGTGGTGTGACTCTGGACAAGTCTCCACAGGGGAGGCAGGTTTCAAGTTGCGGCCCGTTTGTTTTCTGTGTGACGTGCGCGCTCCGACTTTCTCATGCCTGCTTAACTTTATCTGAGTGAGTTCTGGTTGAAGACTCTCCACCAGAGTCTCCTGCCTGCTTCAGATTGTTTTGGTTGTGCTGTTATTTTATTTTTCTGAAGGCCCGGTTTTCTTGGGCTCTGCTTGCATACCACCCAAGATTTGTAGCCCAGCTGCATCTGGGAAAGAGTCACACCCATTGAAATTGGGAGAAAATGGACTCTTAGAGCCCAAGGACATTGACATAAATCTTAGGTCACAGACATCTTCCATCTCCCTGACTCTGCCTTCCTTCTTTATGTGATGCTGTTCCAAGATCTCTTACTGGGACCAGCTTTCTTGGAGGGTTGCCTTTAACTCCTAATCCACTCAGTAGATTTTACCACTAACACACCTCTCCAATGGATGGTCTCTCCAATCCCCATAAGTGACCCACTCTGGAGTTCACTTATTCCTTCATCTATATCTGAATTATGTGATATTACCTACCTACCAGACAGAATAGTGATACCAACATAAATTTGACACTATCCCTGTTTATAAGGACCTAATGCTTTGAAGGGGGGAGGATTCACTTTTTTAATCAACAGTTAGTTCTTGAGTGCCCACCATGACTGAGTATCAGAACTGTGGATACCAGCAGATACACGCCCTCTCATCGTAGGACTTCTGGTCCAGGAGTGACAACCACCACATTCATAATTTCACAGATAATTATATAATTATGGCTGTGATAGGTGCCACAAAGCAAAGGTACAAGGTGTGGTGGGAATATTAAACAGTTTTTTATTTTTTTCCCCTTGGCCTAGTTTGTGGGCGAGGTATGTTTCCCAAAAGAAGTGGAATTAGCCAGAGAAAGATGGGCACAGGGGAGCGGGCTTGGACAGATGCCTCTCATATAAGGTAGAAAATGGTCAGTGCTCAGCTCAAGTACTGTGGAAGCTGAGGTGAGGAAGAATGTTTTAAAAACGGTTTGATGATAAACTCCTTTCAGAATATTTCCTTGTTGGACTTCCCTGGTGGTGCAGTCGTTAAGAATCCGCCTGCCGATGCAGCGGACACGGGTTCGAGCCCTGGTCTGGCAATATCCCACATGCTGCAGAGCAGCTAAGCCCGAGCGCCACAGCTACTGAACCTGTGCTCTGGAGCCCGCGAGACACAACTACTGAGCCCGCGTGCCGCAACTACTGAAGCCCACGCGCCTAGAGCCCGTGCTCCACAACAAGAGAAGCCACCGCAATGAGAAGCCCGCACACCCCAACGAAGAGTAGCACCAACTCGCCACAACTAGAGAAAGCCTGTTCGCAGCAACAAAGATCAAATGTAGCCCCCTCCAAAATAATTAAATAAATAAATAATTTTTTTAAAAAAAAAAGAATATTTCCTTGATTTTCCCCCCTATAAGTGGTGGGCTTTTGTAGCATCATGACCTGGTTTAGTAATTGTAAATTGACTTAAGAAAAGAAGACCTCTCTGTTTTCCTTACTACTTCCTAGATGTGTTAAAATAGTTCACGGTATTTCATGTGTACACCCGAAGTCCTTGAATCCAATTAGTAAGAAAAACACTTTTCATGTCATTGTTAAGTAACACAAAAATAAATAACAGTAAAGAAAAACTGAACCAATGCCTTGAGCTTTTTGCTGGAATCTGGGAGTGTCTTATCATAAGAAATGGTTTCAGATGTATCATTTTCATTCTGCATGTATTTATTTATCTATTCAGAGTGCCTCCCTTGGGTCCTTTGGTATTGTAATGGACCTTTGGATGTGAGAAGGAAAAGGGTAGAGGCAGAGCTATCCTGCTCCAGGGCAGGAGGGCAAGTGGGCTTCAAATCCTGCCCCCCCCCCTCTATTTGCCAAGCCAAGACCGGGTGCATTTTTCTAATGTGTTCAAAAGAACCTAATGGTAGCAGAGGCCTGGGTATGGAAATGTCTGACACACGTTTGTTTTTCTCTGAAAGCCCTCATAGTTTAGTGGGGGAGGCAGACATGGGAATAACTAAACATAATTATACTGCCAGCCAGAAGGAAATCTGTTAATCAGAGGTACAAATGACAGGCCGAGGGGGCTTAATTGAAGGATTTTAATTCTGACAGGGTGGGGAGAGTAAATTTATACAGCAACTGAAAAGCCAAGTTGGATGGGCAAGTTTTTTCTTCTTCTTTTTAAATAGTAGCTTTATTGAGATCTAATTCATATGTCATACAATTAGCTCTTTTAAAGTATACAATTCAATGGTTTTTATTATATTCCCAGGGTTGCACAACCATCACCAAAATCAATTTTGGAACATTTTCATCACCTCCAGCAGAAACCCTGTACCTATTGGTAGTCTCGCCTTCTTTCCCCAAACCTCCTTTCACCTAGCCCTAAGCAGCCACTAATCTACTTCCTGCTCTGTAGAGTTGCCCAGTCTGAACATTTCATATGTATGTGATCACATGATATGGACACTCTTGTGACCGGTTTCTTTCACTTGCCGTAATATTTTCCAGTTTCATCCATGCTGTGGCATGATGAATAGGTTCTTGATTTCTGGAGAACAGAAGGAAGTTCACCCCAAAATGATGCACTAGGGTGAGGTAAGAGAAAGACCTTCTTAAGAAAGCATGGGTTTTGTTTGAGGGGTTGAAAGTAGAATTTTGGGTCTGCAGAGTAGGGCTTGTTGGGGAACCTATGGTAAATGTAGATGGAAATATAATTTGGAGCAGAGTATGAAAATTAGGAGTAAGTTTGAACTTCTTTCAGGATGCAGATGTTTTTGAAAGGGGAGTACTATGACTTGATAGATATAAGATAAAGAGAAATTGGTAATTAAAAACTTCAAGGTCACCTAGGTTGGTTGTGGAAAGCCAGGTGTGAAATCAAGAACTCCTAACTCCCGAGTAATTTTTCCTCACATTCTACTGCCTCTTGCTTTTTATTTGTTAGCTGGAGTGAGTAAAAAAGTACAGGCGACTTTTTCTGTTATAGTTGTTTTAAAAAAAACTACTAGAAGCATGTAAAAAATAAAATTATATAGGTTATGATTAAAAATGCTGTTCCTTGGACACTTGGGATAAGGCGATATTTTCATGTTAAAGCCCACTATGTATGTTTATCACATCAGGAGGAAACAGGATCTCTTCTGGCCCATTTGCCTGCCTCTACAGTATCCTGTCATGTGCTGTTTTGGATACAGAGTCTGTATTAGTCAGTTTGGGCTGCCATAACAAAATACCATAGACTGGGTGGCTTAAACAACAGAAATTTATCATTATTATTATTATTTTTT
>NC_041214.2:80743634-80751635 GCF_002837175.3 Physeter macrocephalus | reverse complement strand
CGCGCCTAGAGCCCGTGCTCCACAACAAGAGAAGCCACCGCAATGAGAAGCCCGCACACCCCAACGAAGAGTAGCACCAACTCGCCACAACTAGAGAAAGCCTGTTCGCAGCAACAAAGATCAAATGTAGCCCCCTCCAAAATAATTAAATAAATAAATAATTTTTTTAAAAAAAAAAGAATATTTCCTTGATTTTCCCCCCTATAAGTGGTGGGCTTTTGTAGCATCATGACCTGGTTTAGTAATTGTAAATTGACTTAAGAAAAGAAGACCTCTCTGTTTTCCTTACTACTTCCTAGATGTGTTAAAATAGTTCACGGTATTTCATGTGTACACCCGAAGTCCTTGAATCCAATTAGTAAGAAAAACACTTTTCATGTCATTGTTAAGTAACACAAAAATAAATAACAGTAAAGAAAAACTGAACCAATGCCTTGAGCTTTTTGCTGGAATCTGGGAGTGTCTTATCATAAGAAATGGTTTCAGATGTATCATTTTCATTCTGCATGTATTTATTTATCTATTCAGAGTGCCTCCCTTGGGTCCTTTGGTATTGTAATGGACCTTTGGATGTGAGAAGGAAAAGGGTAGAGGCAGAGCTATCCTGCTCCAGGGCAGGAGGGCAAGTGGGCTTCAAATCCTGCCCCCCCCCCTCTATTTGCCAAGCCAAGACCGGGTGCATTTTTCTAATGTGTTCAAAAGAACCTAATGGTAGCAGAGGCCTGGGTATGGAAATGTCTGACACACGTTTGTTTTTCTCTGAAAGCCCTCATAGTTTAGTGGGGGAGGCAGACATGGGAATAACTAAACATAATTATACTGCCAGCCAGAAGGAAATCTGTTAATCAGAGGTACAAATGACAGGCCGAGGGGGCTTAATTGAAGGATTTTAATTCTGACAGGGTGGGGAGAGTAAATTTATACAGCAACTGAAAAGCCAAGTTGGATGGGCAAGTTTTTTCTTCTTCTTTTTAAATAGTAGCTTTATTGAGATCTAATTCATATGTCATACAATTAGCTCTTTTAAAGTATACAATTCAATGGTTTTTATTATATTCCCAGGGTTGCACAACCATCACCAAAATCAATTTTGGAACATTTTCATCACCTCCAGCAGAAACCCTGTACCTATTGGTAGTCTCGCCTTCTTTCCCCAAACCTCCTTTCACCTAGCCCTAAGCAGCCACTAATCTACTTCCTGCTCTGTAGAGTTGCCCAGTCTGAACATTTCATATGTATGTGATCACATGATATGGACACTCTTGTGACCGGTTTCTTTCACTTGCCGTAATATTTTCCAGTTTCATCCATGCTGTGGCATGATGAATAGGTTTTTGATTTCTGGAGAACAGAAGGAAGTTCACCCCAAAATGATGCACTAGGGTGAGGTAAGAGAAAGACCTTCTTAAGAAAGCATGGGTTTTGTTTGAGGGGTTGAAAGTAGAATTTTGGGTCTGCAGAGTAGGGCTTGTTGGGGAACCTATGGTAAATATAGACGGAAAAATAATTTGGAGCAGAGTATGAAAATTAGGAGTAAGTTTGAACTTCTTTCAGGATGCAGATGTTTTTGAAAGGGGAGTACTATGACTTGATAGATATAAGATAAAGAGAAATTGGTAATTAAAAACTTCAAGGTCACCTAGGTTGGTTGTGGAAAGCCAGGTGTGAAATCAAGAACTCCTAACTCCCGGGTAATTTTTCCTCACATTCTACTGCCTCTTGCTTTTTATTTGTTAGCTGGAATGAGTAAAAAAGTACAGGCGACTTTTTCTGTTATAGTTGTTTTAAAAAAAACTATTAGAAGCATGTAAAAAATAAAATTATATAGGTTATGATTAAAAATGCTGTTCCTTGGACACTTGGGATAAGGCGATATTTTCATGTTAAAGCCCACTATGTATGTTTATCACATCAGGAGGAAACAGGATCTCTTCTGGCCCATTTGCCTGCCTCTACAGTATCCTGTCATGTGCTGTTTTGGATACAGAGTCTGTATTAGTCAGTTTGGGCTGCCATAACAAAATACCATAGACTGGGTGGCTTAAACAACAGAAATTTATCATTATTATTATTATTTTTTTTATGGTTCTAGAGGGTAGAAGTCTGAGATAAGGGTACCAGTATGGTCTGGTTCTGGTGCAGTACATTTTTCTGGCTTGTAAAAGACCACCTTCTCACTGTGTCCTCACATGGAGAGGGGAGAAAGAGCAAACTCTTTGGTGTCTTTTCTTATAAAGGCACTGATTTTATCATCAGGGCCTCCCACCCTCATCAAAACCTAATTACCTCCCAAAGGCCCTATCTCCAAATATCATCATGTTGGAAGTTAGGGCTTCAACATATGAATTTTGTAAGGAACACAATTCAGTCTGTAGCAGAGTCTTACTTTGTTTTGATTTCCTTTGGACTTGTGGCCTTGGCTATGTTCCCTGTAGTCATTTGATAGATTCCTGCCAATCAAATGAAAGTCAGAGGTATCCCAGGTGTAGTTGGTAAATGTTTGGTTCTCTTAAAGCCTACAGAAATTACTCATTGCTTGTTTCTGAGATGCTTATGTCACAGGCTTTTGCAAGAGGAGGGATTTTGGAGATCCTCTGGTTCATGGACTATTGACCTAAGGATTAGTGGTCCACGGGCCTTCTGAAATTGTGTAATTCTCTAAATTTGTGTGGCGGCATATCTCCTTCCCCCCAGTGCCTGTAAGATTCTCAAGTGGTTTGTTTCCCTCCGAAGAGGAAAAATCTCTTCCATACTAATCATATTGAGCTCCTTTGCTTATATCATTAAATCTTTACAACTCACCCTCATGGACCACGAAACTGAGTCGTACAGCAATTAAGTCACCTTGCCCAAGATCACAGAGCTGGTAGGTGACAGAACCTAGATTCAGACCCTGCAGTCAGACGCCAGAGCCCATGCTTCTCACGCTTATGCCTTTTCACCAAGCATGTCTTTTGCATTTCTCTCTTTTACCTTGTTTAGACTCTGGAGTTGATTGACCCTCCTTTGATAAAGGGGTAGTAGAAGCCCAGAGAGAAGTCAAACACGTTCAATTTGGTGCTGTGATTAAGAACACATACCTGTCAACATGTGACAATGATACAAACAAACCCAAAGTCAAACCATGAGACTTTAACACACATTTTAAAATTAAAATAAAAATGCTCCTTTTTGACCTTTTGGTTCTGCTTCTGACCCTCTCTCTTTCCCCGCTCTCTTCTTGTCTCCTTTTCTTCCCTCTCCTTCTCTCCATTCCTTTCTCCCCTTCCTTTCTTCCTTCAATAAGCGTTATTGAGCACTTACCTCACTGAGCTAAGATGGAATCATTAGTAATTGAGTGTTTTACTGTTCCTAAGATGGTTTTGTGGTGGGGGACCTGGAAACTAGCCTACTCCTCTGTGGTCAAATCGTCTCTATCCCAGAAGGTCCTTGGTGGAGCTGTCACACACGAAACAGTGTTGAGGGAAAGCAAAGTACCTGAAGCCGATGTCTTACCCTCCTACAGAGGAGGCTCCCTGATGTCTAATTTTGGAGACTGGATGGTGGCAGTCATTGAAATAGGCAATACTGAAGGGAGCTCCTCTGTTACGTGGGTATAGGACAGAATGGAAGCTTTTTTTAGCTTTTCAGATTTGAAAGGTTAGCAAATGCATTATTGTATGTTCAAGACTAAAATTTCCAAGAAAGGTCAGGACTAAAGTTGGGAACTGTCAGGATACAGTGAAAGCGCAGCAGTAGACGATATGGCTCAAGGAACTTTTGAAGAGAGAAAAAAGTTCTCTTCCTCCTTTCCTTATGGAGGGTGACATCTATCTCAAGTCCCATCTGCCCAGATAGCCCTTTTGTCACTAACCTGGGCAATGTCCACCAGCCCCAGAACTCCTGTAAATCTCCTTTTGTAATTTTTCCCCACATTTATAATATAGTAATTATGATGTTTGTTTTCACTTTCCAGGTAAACTCGATAAGTTCCTTTGCATTTATATACACTTTTTCCTCTCATATACATTTTTTTCGTTTTAAGCTTCCTCAGTACCTATATGTATTAGACATTCATTGCACAATAATGATTAGAGTCTTATTTCTTTTCTTCTGCTTTTTGTTTTTTGGTTGGTGTTGTAGCATTTATTTTGAAGAAGTTTTCCCTGTATGTTAGTGGGATGTTAACTTCTCTATAAAGAATTTATTCTTTGACTTTGTTGGTCCCCTCCCTTGTGTCTCACCTTCTGCTGGTGTGCTGTCCTACTGCCGTCAGGTGGGTCTCTCCTGATATCCTGATGTTCTCACTCTGCCCCAGCAATGATGCCAATAGTGTGTCTGCTGACAGTTAAATCCTATAGGAACATAGAGTCCAACTACTTCATCGAAAACTGAGACCCAGAGAGGGTTCATCCATATTTGGTTCAGGTCGGTGTGGGTCCTGGTTTCAGATCGGTGCCAATTCTGTGCTTTCCACTCAGGCTTACTGATGTTTGTTTAGCTTCTTGCCTTTTAATTTTTTTTCAGATTTTGGGATGAAATTACTGACTTTTATCACATTAAAATTTCATTAGGATTCTGTTTTTGAACCCGGTTCCATCCTATTCTACCTCAGATTGCACTCTCCTTTTCACCCTGTTGTGGTGCATTTGTTCCTAGACATAATCAGGAATGACACCAGGCATAGAAAACATTTTGCCATGTATTAGGGGAAAATTTACTGTTTGTTTTATTGTGTTGAATGTCGCCGGTATGGATCCACATAATCCATTTTCATTGATTTTTGGGTAAATATTATTCTCAGTTTTCTTTACTTTCTCCTCACCTCCTTAGCATGGTTTGCCACTTAATTTTTTTTTTTTTTTTTTTTTTTAACCAGACACCATGTAAGGTGCTTTAGGACTGGAGACATGGTTAAGGTGTGGTTCCTGCCCTCAAGGAGCTCTACATCTAGTGGAAGAGACAGACATTTTAACAGGAAGTTTCTAGCACTGGCTGGGCTAGGATGCTTTCACCAGTAAAGGCACAAAAGTGTGTATTGGAGTATGTGAGAAGATTAAACTTGAATGGGGACGCTCATGAAGTTGCCAGTATACTCATTTACCATTGTGTATTTAACGCCCACATTCCCTTGCCTCAGGTGATTCTTCTTTATCTGTAATACAAAATTTTAAAATAAAATTTAAAAATAAAACTATATATACACACATGTATATGTGCATATATATATATATATATATTCTTTATATATTATACAAAATTTTACCTGGCTTTTGCCTCACTCTAACTCTCAGTCTTCTAATTTTAATTTTTTATGATTTGAATAGTATCAAAGCAGAATGAAAGATTTATGGGGTTTTTTTTCAGAAGATGAACAAGAAAAAGTATGAGGATGATTGATGTGTATATCAATGTTTAGAAAACCATAGGAATTAGGGAGAGAGGTCTGTAGCATATCAGGAAATAGGAAGCTATCTCACCAGTTGCTGCAATGGTTGCTCAGACTCTTGGAAAGTGTGCTTTCAACAGATGATGCTTAAATCACAGTGTGTGCACGCACACAAACATGCACACACACAAGTCTCTCTGCCTTATTAACCATTTATTCCTACCTCTGTTTTATTTGATGACTTCCTTTACCTTGTTCTTTTCCAAATATTACCTCTGCTGGGACCTAGTTAGAATCTCTCAAAATTCACAGAACATTAGAATACATGTGGGTTCCAAATGTTATCTTTAGGCGTTACAGAATATTACCAACTAATTTTGGTTATCCATTGGGTATACAGGTATATAAATACCTCTTCTGCCAAATTTGTTGTCAGGCTGCAGTGAGAAAAGTCAAGGAACTAGTTCTTATTAGCTTTTGAACTTCGAAGGTATTTCCTCCCCTAGAGTAATAATACTGCAGGTTGAGACTTCACAGGTTCTAAAGAAAGTGTCCAAAGGCGGAGTTTACCTTTTTATTAAGTTAATGCTTAACTCACTGAAATTGCTTTGTGATTTTATGCAGAAATGACTATTTCTACTAAGCAAGCTTTTGTAGAAAAGACATACTTTGATACCCTCAGCTGTGTTGAATAGCCATGTTTAGAAAAGAAGTTTAATTCAATCTCTAGCACATTAAAGCATTTTGTAGGATTTTTAAAAGCAGTTGCTCTCTTAGAGAGGTAATTGAACATTGTTATTTTAGTTTATATTAATTGTTTCATTGTTATTTTATATATTAATAATGTATAAAAATTTTTAAATGACCCTAGAGTTGGTTTGAGAAAAATGACAACACAAAAATGCTGTGTAGGAAAGAATACTACCTCTCAAGTCTGAAGACCTGGGTTTTAGTCCCAATTCTGTCTGTGACTTGATCTGTGGGCCTTAGAAAAGTCAGATCAGACACCTGAGTCTCATTTTTCCACCTTAAATAACAAAGGAATTGTAAACCTTAGATCTGGAAGGCACCTAAAATTGGTCCTCTCTTTAAAAAATTTTTTTAAGTAAAGTTGCAACATTATATCAAGCTCAGACCATTTAGGAGGAAAAATGTCACCCATAATTCCACCACCTTGATAAGTACGACCTATCATTTTTGTATATTCCCTTCCAGTCTTTAGCTATTAGGCAAAAATTACCATAGTGCTATGTATCATATACATATATGGCATCATATATTAAGCATTTTCTGTACTGCTGCATATTCTTGAAAGATTACAATTTTAATAACTGTTTAATATTTCATTGAATGGTTACGCCATATCTTACTTAATTATTCCATTATTTTTATGTATTTCTGTGATTGACATTTTTATGCATAAATATAGCTTAGTTCGTCAAAAATCTTAAACATGTTGGAGGGTTGAGATCTCAGGGTCAGAGGTTAGCATTTTTTTTTTTTTTTTTTTTTTTTTTTTGCGGCACACGGGCCTCTCACTGCTGTGGCCTCTCCCGTTGTGGTTGTGGAGCACAGGCTCCTGACGCGCAGGCTCAGCGGCCGTGGCTCACGGGCCCAGCCGTTCCGCGGCACGTGGGATCCTCCCGGACCGGGGCACAAACCCGCGTCCCCTGCATCGGCAGGCGGACTCTCAACCACTGCGCCACCAGGGAAGCCCCAGAGGTTAGCATTTTATGGTTATTCAAATTCCCCCGATGACTTGTGTTCTACAAGAGATGTTTCTGTAATTGTAGCAGGAATGTGTGAGTGGGTCAGTGTCTCCCCAGTGGTGCCAGCATTAGATACGTTGTCTTCTTGGTACTAGTATTTCTTTGGTTATTGTGAGGTTAAACGTGTGTCCTCATGTCTCATGTCTAGTTATATTTTGTTTATGGCATTTGAAAATGAATACTTTGTGATCTATGGGAACCTCTTCACAGCAAAATGAAGAATCAATATTTTAATGAGAATTGTACATGACTTGTCCAAAGAGGTTCTAGCACTTTTTGAGTCACATGAAGGAGCCCTTGAATAAATTGAAAGACATACCTTATTCATAAATGGAAATGTTAAGATTGTTAAGTAGTTATATACCCCTACATTTTATGTAATCTCAGCACAACTTTCAAGTTAATTGTTTTTGAATCTTAACAAAAAAATTCTAACATGGTCTAGATAATAAACAGGCAAAACAGCTAAGAGAAATGTGAAAAACAAGAGTAATGAGGGACAGGGGCCAGCCTGGCCAGATGCTAAAGTAGATTATAAGGGAACCATAATTGCAGTGGTGAAGTGTTGGTGCTGGAATAGATGAAGGCCACTGGGGTGACATAACTCACCCAGAAACAGAGCAACTGCAGGTCGAATTCAATATGCAATGAAGGAACCACCTCGAAACATTTTGAAAAGGGAGGGTTCTTTTTTTTTTTTTTTAAACATCTTTATTGGAGTATAATTGCTTTACAATGGTGTGTTAGTTTCTGCTTTATAACAAAGTGAATCAGTTTTACATATACATATGTTCCCGTATCTCTTCCCTCTTGCGTCTCCCTCCCTCCCACCCTCCCTATCCCACCCCTCTAGGTGGTCACAAA
>NC_041214.2:80733366-80741893 GCF_002837175.3 Physeter macrocephalus | reverse complement strand
GTTAGCATTTTTTTTTTTTTTTTTTTTTTTTTTTTGCGGCACACGGGCCTCTCACTGCTGTGGCCTCTCCCGTTGTGGTTGTGGAGCACAGGCTCCTGACGCGCAGGCTCAGCGGCCGTGGCTCACGGGCCCAGCCGTTCCGCGGCACGTGGGATCCTCCCGGACCGGGGCACAAACCCGCGTCCCCTGCATCGGCAGGCGGACTCTCAACCACTGCGCCACCAGGGAAGCCCCAGAGGTTAGCATTTTATGGTTATTCAAATTCCCCCGATGACTTGTGTTCTACAAGAGATGTTTCTGTAATTGTAGCAGGAATGTGTGAGTGGGTCAGTCTCCCCAGTGGTGCCAGCATTAGATACGTTGTCTTCTTGGTACTAGTATTTCTTTGGTTATTGTGAGGTTAAACGTGTGTCCTCATGTCTCATGTCTAGTTATATTTTGTTTATGGCATTTGAAAATGAATACTTTGTGATCTATGGGAACCTCTTCACAGCAAAATGAAGAATCAATATTTTAATGAGAATTGTACATGACTTGTCCAAAGAGGTTCTAGCACTTTTTGAGTCACATGAAGGAGCCCTTGAATAAATTGAAAGACATACCTTATTCATAAATGGAAATGTTAAGATTGTTAAGTAGTTATATACCCCTACATTTTATGTAATCTCAGCACAACTTTCAAGTTAATTGTTTTTGAATCTTAACAAAAAAATTCTAACATGGTCTAGATAATAAACAGGCAAAACAGCTAAGAGAAATGTGAAAAACAAGAGTAATGAGGGACAGGGGCCAGCCTGGCCAGATGCTAAAGTAGATTATAAGGGAACCATAATTGCAGTGGTGAAGTGTTGGTGCTGGAATAGATGAAGGCCACTGGGGTGACATAACTCACCCAGAAACAGAGCAACTGCAGGTCGAATTCAATATGCAATGAAGGAACCACCTCGAAACATTTTGAAAAGGGAGGGTTCTTTTTTTTTTTTTTTAAACATCTTTATTGGAGTATAATTGCTTTACAATGGTGTGTTAGTTTCTGCTTTATAACAAAGTGAATCAGTTTTACATATACATATGTTCCCGTATCTCTTCCCTCTTGCGTCTCCCTCCCTCCCACCCCTCTAGGTGGTCACAAAGCACCGAGCTGATCAGGGAGGGTTCTTTTAATGGCATTGGGATAATTGGTAGGCATTAATGAAAAAAGAGTTGTGTCATGAATATATATCAGAATAGACCTTGCTATGAATTACAGGTCATGTTAAAAAAAAAAGACAACTAGAGAAAAGCTTTAATAAAGGAACAGATTGATTATATCTTTAGTAATTGGAAATAATAACTTTTTAAAATTTAGAACTGGGGTTTACAAAATTTTTCTGTGAGGGACCAGGTAGCAAATATTTTAGGCTTTGAGGCCAGAGTGTCTCTGTCACAACTACTCACTCTGCCATTGTGGCACCAAAGCAGCCATAGACAAGTCACACATCTAATAAAGAAATAGAGAGCACATCTGTTTGTAAGAAGAAACATAATATTGTGTCAGTTTCCTCACATATCTGTTCCCAAAGTGAATTTTATGTATCTTTTAATTTTTTTTGCCAGTGTGTGAAAAGTAGTATCTCCTTGCTATTTTATTTTATTTTATTTTATTTTTTTGTGGTACGCGGGCCTCTCACTGTTGTGGCCTCTCCCGTTACGGAGGACAGGCTCCGGACGCACAGGCTCAGCGGCCATGGCTCACGGGCCTATCTGGTCTGCGGCATGTGGGATCTTCCCGGACCGGGGCACGAACCCGGGTCCCCTGCATCGGCAGGCGGACTCGCAACCACTGAGCCACCAGGGAAGCCCTCCTTGCTATTTTAATTTACATTTCTCTACTGTTGAAGTTGTTTATGTGTATTTTTATTATTATTATTATTTGCTATATTTGTTTTCCACTGAGGTCTCCTCTTCAGTGAATTACAAGTAGAGTTAATTTATCTCACTTACTTTATCTTCTTGTCACTTGATGTCTCAAGGCCCTGGAGACCTGTGGTATCTCCAGACCAGTGCAGACTAACAGGGCACCATTTTGCGTCACGAATGATAACTCTTTCTGTAACTTTGTGCTCAAGGGCCTGGGACTTGATTTTCAGTTCAGTTCTTACCCGTGTCCTAGGCCAGCTACTTGCCAATAGACTGAGGCTGGAGGACCACTTTGTTTCTCCATGCTGAGTGGTGCTTTGATGCTTCCAGCTCCTTTAGAGTTAGTTGTTGTCTGAGTATTACCTGAACCTACCTATGCCCTTTGGGGCCTGAAATCCAATTGTGGGCAAGATCTACCTTTGCATTTCTGTCTGTCCTGGTGAGAAACCCTAGAGCTTGAGCCTCCCTCCCTCCAATTGCACTACTTTAAAGAATGATCAGAATTATGTTTCACTCCTGAGTGATGATGGTTATTTCTGTTTTCCAAGAGATATGACTGAGAAAATGGTGAAGTGACTTGCACAGAGCCACACAGAAGTTCTTAGAGGACACACACTGTGAGATTATGATAGTGACTGAGGTGGAAGCGTCCTTTTCTTGGTCCAGGGTCTCCATGTCCTGGGTGAGCTGCCATCACAAAGGCTGCCTCTGCCCCTCCCTGCAGTCTTTCCATTGTTGTGTGTGCTACAGGAACTGAGACCATTATGACAGAGCCAAGCTGGTTTCTCTTCTCTTTTGGACATCATTGTTTGTCACAATTCTGAACACTATTTCTTCCTCCTGATTATAAAATTGTACAATCATGGCTATATTTATATTTCCTTTTGCTGCGAAGTACCATTCACAGCTTTCCTTTGAAATTCTTTTACTAATAATCTTTCTTCATATATATGTATCATCTGCTGTTTATGAAATGCTCTTGTGTCCCGTGTTACACTTAATCCTCATCAACACCTATGAGGTAAGCAGGACAGAGATTGTTGTCTCCATTTTACAGATGAGGAAACTAAGGCCCAGCGAGGTCTGGAAGGCCCTGGCCTTGGACTGCCCTTGGAGCTGGTAGCAGAACTGCCTTTAAATTCATGACCTTGACTCTGCTGAAAATTTTCTTCCTGTCCACGAAATTCCTTCTCTTTTATGAGTTTCAGGGATTTTCTTGTCCAAGACACGAAGAAACTGGTGACTTTTCTTGAGAGATCTAAGCATTATTGCATTTGCCTAATATTTCTTTCAGCTACTGGCCTGAGTACTTTCAGAGAAGACAGTTACATGTAAATATTCCCCTTTTTTTTCAGACAGTGAGGCAGACATTTTCAGAGAAGACAGAGACCCTGAAGAAACTGTGTTTGTTCTTTGGTATTCTTAACAGCCATTGCAACCATGAGTTTGGATTTTTTCCCTGAGGTTTTCTAGTCGTAGGCTGCTATAATGCTTCACATTTGGGGCTCAGTGATTCCTGTTCCTATTTTAACTCTATGAGGCTTGTGTGTTATGTGACCTTTGTGCTCTGACCTTCAGATTTAGGGAACTGAAAATTTAGGAAGTTTTGTTAGGACTTGAATCCAAGTAAATTCCCTTATGAGTACAAAGACTCATAGAACTGTGGAATGTTAGAGTTTCAAGGGACTTTTCATCCATCTAGCCCCCTTGATTTGAAAACGTGGCCAGTTAGTGATAAAATGGAGGCTAGGTTGCTGGAGTTAGATTAGGCTCTCTGCTGGCTTGTTGCATGTCGCTTCATACTTCCCCTGCTGTGTCGTGTCTCTTCTTACCAGTCTCTGAGCTCTGAGAGGGCTGCCAGTGTGTCTGCCCTGGGCATGGCTCTGCTCCCTAGTGAAAATCAGAGGGCTTTGCATAGGCACACAAGATTTCTTCGCTCAGTGAGTGATTTGAACCTGTCTCTTGTTGATAAAATATCATTACTGTCTATTGGCAAATGGAATTTTAAGGGTATGGAGGTGGGGTTTAGTCAGGGTTTACTCTGGGAAACAAACCACTCTAGACATTTTGAAGCAGGAAGATTTTAATGCAGGGTGTTAGGTGCTTCAAAATCATTGGAAGGATTGTATAGAGCAGGCTATAGGCTGAGCTTCCAATAGTAAATCTCAGAACCACATAGAATTACTGTGTGTGGGACAGCAGAGATTCATGAGGCTACCATGGAACTGCTGTGGTCAAGAATATGGCGCACTACTTGTGAGCCAGAGATCAAGAAGCCACGATCGGGAAGGTAGTAACTGGACCCTAAAACCTGGAGTCCAGCTGATCTCTCTGCCGCAGCTGCTTCTTGACAACCACAAGGCTGAAGACTGAATGTTGGAATGTGGATGCAGAAAAACCCTCTGTCTCCATGACCGTGTTTCCAGCAGACAGCAAGCCAAAGTGACAGAACGTGGCCTCCATCTTACTTTTATCTTCCAAGTCTCAAGCTGGTACATATATTTTGGCAAAATCTCTTTTGCAATCAAACCCTACCCTGCCAGGCAGCCTCTGCAATATGGCAAGGTTGAGTGTGCTCATCCACCATTTCCAACACAGTAAGGGTTATTGTTGTCACATTTTGGGCATGCCTTCCATAAGGCTCTGTGTGTAGTTGATATTAAATTGAGGATGGATTAACAATTATGTTCCATTAGATCTCTGTTTGTCAGTGTAATTAATTATATAACAGAAGGGAAGGCAAGAGTTTTACTTTAGGGAATCCCTAAGGGGAATTCCTGTTTATCAGAAAAAATGCCATAAGGAGGGAAGATCCTGAGCTGGGATAGTATTCTAAACTGTTTTGGTTGCAAACATCTTGGAAGGTACTACAAGGAGACATGCGATTTTGTGATACAACAGTGCTTACCATGTCTGGGGGGAGTTCCGTCTTTGGCAGGGGTTGTCAACTTTCCACTTTGAATGCTTCGCCTCCTCCCCCGCGCCTGTGGAATACACATTTTGAATTTCCAAGGGAAATCAATGTAAAATAGCTTATTTAAAATCAATTAAATTGACATATAGCCTATGGGCCGGCATTGAATTCTTTTGACTTCATTTCCCTTAACTTTCCCCCAACCCCTATTTAAAAATGTAAAACATTTATAAGTAATCCCCTCCATCTTTACTCTTGTACCCTAGTGAATACATTTGGACACATTTTATTTCTGTTTCTTGCCCACTCCCTAATTTTTCCTGTTCCCAATTGTCCTTCTACTTGAAACAGAGTAGACATAAAATCACTGGTAATATTGATGGTCATGGGGACAGGAGTGGGCAGGTGGTAAAGATATAATTGAAGTAAATAATCTGATTTTCTTGGAAAAGGTGATATTCTTTACTTCAGGAGAAAGAGGCTGAGTGAGTAGGGTAGTTGATACTAGCTTCTTCTTGATTTCTCCTGTATCCTGTATTTTTCTACACCTGAGCAATCATTCTGGTACCTTCTTCCGTCCTTACTGGGAAGCACGTGCTTCTGGAGCAGGGAAGCCCCCAAGACCTTCTCACTGCTAATTGCTCTGCCCTCTTAGCAATTGCAGTAATAGGCTCAAAGTTGGAAGGTCTTTGGCCATATGGAGCCTTTGGGAGAGGACCCTATCATATTCAGAATTCTCTTGGACTCAGTGACCAAAACCTCATTATTGCTGTTATAAGTAAAGTGACTATATATAAGGTATTGTCTAAATGGGGACACTTCTGAGAGTGAAAAGGGACACTGTTAATAATTACACTGAAACAGCAGGCATAAATTGGATGTATGGTCACCCTAATTATAAGGAATTGTGGGCTTGAAATGTGAACTGACATGATTCAGAAGCAGAGTTTTAACTCTTTATATCCCCAAATCTTTAAGTTTCCCTTCTCTTTTATATAATAATCACGTGCTAAGCACTGATGATGGGACAGGTTCTGTATTAGGCACTAGGAAGATAAAGGAAGATACCATCTGCGTTCTTTATTTCCTTACAATCACTGTAAGATTTTAGAGCAGAGGGTTTTCAACCTAGCTCATAGCATAGTTCTCATTGGAGGGCTAAGGAAGTAATACGTTTTATACTTCCCCCACAAGTGAAGTGTATTCTGCCGAAGGACGAAGACTTGAATAAATCCGAGGAACTCTTTTATCAATTTGTCTATTTTATTCTTGGGATTTTCTTAAAGATTTGGCATGAAGAAACAATTTTTTTTGCCACAGAAAAGTTTGAAGACTACTGGTTTGAGATTTTAAATGTTATGTTATTGTTCTAAAGCTATAAGGCTAGTTGGAAAAAAAAAGGGAAGAGTGGGACTTTTAAAATTTGGGACACAGAAAAAGTTATGTATGAAACTAAAAAAAAATATTTTAAGTGTCTGGAGGGCTTCCATGTATAAGAGGGCTTGTGATTCCAAGGAAAAAGCAGGACTGATCGGTGGTTCTTAGGGGAATAGTTTTCAGCTTCACATAACTTTCTAGCAGTTATAACTTTCCTGCCATGGAAGGGGCTGCCTTGGGAGGTAATAAGTTCCTTGTCATTGATTTGGACAAGCACACTCACAGAGGGTGATTAAGTTTCAACTTCAGCTCCATATTAGAAGAAATAACTTCATTAACAATTTCATGCTTCTTGGATATTAAAACTTCTATATTCGTAAGTCGTTAGCTACTGCCTTGCATATGTCTAAAGTGCATGTGTACGTGTGTGTTTTATTTTCCCAGAATATTAGCCAATTTAGTACATTCTTCACACATGGCATTGTCTTTTCTGCATGGTAGTCAGTAATTAATAAAAATGCAGAAGGCATAACATCAGCACTCTCATTGAAAGAAATTTGAAAGGGAATAACATCCACCAGTGTCATTCTGAAACTGATCCGAAACAGCCTGGCTCGTTTTTACTCAGCAGCTATTGGTCGATGCTCTTACAGATTTTGTCTCTGTTTCAAAATCTTGAAATAAAAGTGGAACAGCTTCCAACATGACTTAAGAAAAAGGTCACCGGTTGAAAATGGTTTCAATTGTTTTGCTATTAAATGTGAAATTGGAAAACTAGCGTCTCTTATGTAATTTGAATTTATAACACATTCTAATGAGAAGCCTGCCTGTTTTTCATACCATTTCAAATTCTGAGAAATTTCTCCAGGCTCTTAGATTGGTGTTAAACGGGAATTTTTATTTCAGAGCATATAATGCATTGAGTCTCTTTCTTCTTTAAAGCTGTATCTTATGATCCTTGAAGGATGAAAAGTTGTGCCTCTTCTTCCTCCCCCTTTATTTTTCCAGTGACTGGGCATTTTAATTTAATTTAGCAATATCCTTACATTTTAACCTTAGAATGAAGTAGATTTGGGGTTTAACGGAAATTTAAGATGAAAATTAAGTGTTAGAGAAACAAAGATTAATTTGGAAACTTTAACTTGTAATAATCATATTATCCAAATTCAATAATGTTAATTCAAATTATAGCATCCAAACTCTATGCAAAAGGCTCCGAACTAGTTTACAACCAGTAATGAGACGTTAGGATACAAATAGCACAGTTGACAGGTGACAGCTTTGTGAGCAATGTAATGTTTAGAAGGCTGGAGGGTAACAGTTAACTCTGCGTCTTGTTGCTGTGATTACTCTTGGCAGGTTATATGGTCTGGGCAAACATTGCTTCACAGTGTCACATAGAGTAGTGTTATGTAAATATGGCCTGAGGTTTGTCAAGAGAGGGTTTATATTCATTGAAGACAAAGTGAAATATTTCTACTTTTCAAGATATATCTAAAATAGAGTTTTTTTTCTCTTATTCAATATAGTTTTATTGGGATATCAAAGTGAATTTGTAATAAAGAAGAACAAAAAAATTTTTAAAAAATTTAAAATCAATGAAAACATCCCTCAAGTGCTAGTAATAGTCTCTGATCTGTCTAATGGGTACAGTGGACTTGTAAACAGATAGCTAAAACACGGTGTTCATGTATTTTAATACAGGTTTGAACAAGCTGTCAGGGGAAAGCAGACTGTGAGCAGCAGTTAACTTGTGGACCTACCCACTTGGCAGCGGGTTTGGAATGAGCGGATTCCAGCCAGATACCACCAAAGAGATTGCTAGGCCTTGTTAGAGATGCTGTTGGTGATTTTTCCCATGGTCGCTTTTTCATCCTGGTGGAGGGGCAGGGTATAAACCAGAATTTTAAACCCTTATGAATCAGGCACTCAGAATCTCATCTTTGTAAATCCAGATTTCCACTTTTAGAAGTAGACTTACTGAACTCAAAGGGCTCAAGGTATTGTTTGCCCCCTTTTCTTGGCCTTGTACAGAAAAGTCTGCTAGAATCAGAGACTTAAGAGAAAGCTCCTTAAGAGTACATTTAAAAAATAAGCACACACACACACAAAAAGCACAGCACACTCCACAGACTAGCCATACCATTGCAGAACATAGCCTGTTGGAGATCATCTTCTTAATGCTCATTATTTTACAGCTGGAGAATTTTTTTTTTAACATCTTTATTGGAGTATAATTGCTTTACAATGGTGTGTTAGTTTCTGCTGTATAACAAAGTGAATCAGTTATACATATACATATATCCCCATATCCCCTCCCTCTTGAGTCTCCCTTCC
>NC_041214.2:80718412-80733029 GCF_002837175.3 Physeter macrocephalus | reverse complement strand
GAATTTTTTTTTTAACATCTTTATTGGAGTATAATTGCTTTACAATGGTGTGTTAGTTTCTGCTGTATAACAAAGTGAATCAGTTATACATATACATATATCCCCATATCCCCTCCCTCTTGAGTCTCCCTTCCACCCTGCCTATCCCACCCCTCTAGGTGGTCACAAAGCACCGAGCTGATCAGAGCTGGAGGATATGAGGTCCAGACAGGGTACATATTTTCTTGTTCACTTAGCCAAGCAGAACCATTGTCATTAAAGGTGACCTAGGGTGCAAAGTTGGAGTCTCATGACTTCAGTGCTGATCTCCAATGGCGTGGGTGCTGACTCGTTTGGAAGAGAAATTCTTTAATCCTATGTCTATTTCAGTGCCTTTTACCCACTCTTTCTAGTTATTATCCAACAATAAGCAAGAGTTTCTCTCTTGTTTAGTGAAACTTTTCCACCACAATCACCTTCTGGAAGCAGAACAACTGGGTTGAATCCAGGTGCAACTCCCTGTGACTTCTTAGCCATTGAATACCCTGTCCTGGCTGTTGTCACCCAGTTGTGGCAAATAAAAGCCCATGAGGTAGTAATTGGTTTGGTTCCATTCTCTCCTTTACCATCTTCTGAGAGGCCTGGTCTTCCAGTGCTGTTGTTTCCCTGTCAGGGTCGCTTGTTCCCTTTCCGTGTGATATTCTGAATCTGAAGTGACAGTGCAATGTGGATTAGGTCTCTATTCCGCCTCACTTCTTTATCAGAGACAAACGTTTACTTGAACGGACTGATGCTTCTCCCTCTTTCTGCTTCTTGGTTTACTGGCATCTGCAAATGTAGTTGGGTTTTTCTTGCCACTAGCTGTGTTGCCAGTTGTAGGGATTGCACCTTTAGCATTGATTTGTATTCGTACTAACTCTGTGCAAGGCAGGTTGGCATTTAACCTGTTGATTCCTGGTCTGCCTCCCCTCACTCTACCACCCCCAATCAAGGGGACTCATAGGAGTGAAGACGGTTTTGTAAGAAACCTCAGCTCACTCAGCTGGCGGACTTGTAGGGGGAGTCGTGGAACATGAGGGTTGGAAGGAATGGTAGCAGGCATCTCATCTTCAATTTACAGATAGGGAGACACACTGAGGTTCAAAGAGGTCAAGGGACTAAAGTCACAGAGCCAGTTAGTGGCTGAGCTGGAAATCCACCCAAGTCCTCTGCATGTCAGTCCAGTGTTTTTTCCAGTATTTCCATCTGTCGGTTAGATAATCTGTATAAATGTTTGGCATTTCTGTAGAGTTGCTCTCTCGTCACCCCTTCCGAGTAATGGCAGCTGTCCATGCAGAGAGTGGGGCACTTAGCTAGTGTGGGGCCAGAGCTGCCTGTAAGGAGAAGTGGAGTGAATGCATTGACATTTTCAGCCGGTGGAAGATACTGTTTGCCCTTCCCGCTCTCATCAGAGGAAGAGTGATTACGTTTGCTATTCAACTAACAATTGTGTGCAATTTTCAGCCTGCCTCGTTGTTTAACGTTGTCTTCCCATGCTTCCATCACATGCCACAGCATATCTGCTTCGTAATTACACTGGTAGGGACTTACCTACACCGTTTGGAAAAGGTTTGCCTAAAGTACCTATTTACTTGTGCATAATAAATCTTGATTGATACCTTGGTAGTCTCTGAGATCATTCTAAGGTTCCCTCCCACAATGGGGAGGATTGAAGAGACAGGGAAACGGGTGACAAAAAAAGAACAACAACAACCAAAAAGAGGGCTGTGTTTCCTCACTGATGACCTAAGAGGAGAATTATGGATGATTTGGCATCTCCATGGCTGACTTTTACTTGTTTCTGGCTAGTTCTACAGTCAGGATCTTCCCTAGACTCATGAGTTTGTGCGTAGTTGTCATTAGCATTCATCTAATAAGTGAGTCACATCATTTTCAGAGGAGGTCACTGTGATCCCAGAGAGAGCAAAGGTCTCACTATGAGCTCATGGCAGAGCTGAGACTGGGAGCTGGGTGTGAATTCAGAAGATCTGGTATCTTGCAGCTGAGGACCAAGATGTAGAAAAGGATAATTAGCTGTAGTCTAGGAGGGAAGCACAGTGTACCATTTTAACAGCCCCTTAAGAAAGCAGTTTTGAAACTCTAGGAAGGCACTGACTTTTATACAAAGAGGGAAGGTCGTGAAAAATCTCTAAAGGTATAGGACAGTGTTATTTAAATCTTAATTGCTTGTTTAAGTGGAGAAAATGTTGCTAAGGGACACGAATCCTAAACTTAATCGGCTATCAACTACTTCTGATGTTTAAGTCACAAAGGCCCTCAGCCTCTCAATTCTTCTACCAATAAAATAGTGTTGTTCATACCTGTCTCTTCCTTCAGTGTCATTCATTTATTCATCAAACATTGACCAAGAGCCAGGCCTTGCTTGGGTTAATTGCCAAGGGAGATTTAGGGACTAGTGTAACATAATTTAAAGAGTAAAATAAACACTCTAAGTCATTATTCCCAACCCTTGAATCAGAATACATACATAAAGATTCCCAGATGAGTCCTAGTGTGCAGTTTTGAAAACCACTTCTTTAAGTTTATAGGACTTGGTGTTAGATAATACCATACAACGGGGCTTGGTTGTTTTTAAAGTTTGGTGAGCTATGTAAATGTTTAAAGAAGAGTACTATCGATTTTAAGCCTTTTTTTTTTGGCTGTGCCATGCAGCATACGGGATCTTAGTTCCCTGACCAAGGATCAAACCCATACCCCCGCCTTGGGAACGCAGAGTCTTAACCACTCGACCGCCAGGGAACTCCCTTGTTATTGATTTTAGAAAAGAAGCAAAACTTGAGCAAACACTAGTTCGTTCTATTTTTGTGGATGACAGTGACTCGTCATTCACATGCTATCTTTAGAGAAGCTTGGTAGCCATTTTTAGTATTAAATGTCACCTTACCTGTAGCCCTAGGTTTTCCCACCCATAGAGGAAGGGTCTTGGACATCACATGGCCTTTTTCAGTTGTTTGCGTTTTCTTGTGTCTAATCAATTTGGCTAGACTTTTGGCTTCATCAATTTGTGATCCTGGGGCTCATGATAGTTAGGTTTGATGGAACAAAATAGAGAAGACATTATGGCAGGTAGGATGCAGGAGCTAGGGATGGATGTGAAAGCAAAATCTCCTGTTTCTAAGTGATGACTTTCTTTGGATTGTGGTGTTTTCTTTTTCCTCCAAACAGACAGGTAGTACCATGGTGAAGACCATGGCTTTTGGGTCCAAGACTTGTGTCCAAGCTTCAGCTTTGCTCTTTCTTAGCTGTGTATCCTTGAGCAAGTTATTTAACTCTTAGAGCCTTACTTTCTTGATCTGCTAAATATGGAGAAAGATAACCCTACCTCATGTAATAGTCAGAATGATTATGTGGCCAGTAGAAAATTGCTTGGCATATAGTAAGTCCTCAATAAACACTTGCTATTTATTGTCAGTCTGTAGCTTCTCGTACCCACTGAACAGTTAGGAGGAGAAGACAGAAGAGCGACAGAGCGGCGATAAGTGAAACCTCTTGGGTTATTCTTAATTGCTTTGCATTTGATGACAGTTCCTGAAAGACCAGTGCTTAGGGAGCCCCAGCTTTTTAACTCCCATCAGCAGTAGGCATCTTGCTTGGAGGAGGGCCACTTCTCTTGTTTTCCTGTCTTCTGATGGCATTTGTGTATTTTCAGAGCCTCTGTGTAGATCTTCCCTTTCACTTCTTACTTTCATGATGATTACATGCTTAGAGTGAAACCAATCGAGAACCAGAGGAAGTAAGAGCAGGGTAAGTTTTGGTCCAGCAAAACCAGCTCTCACCAGTGCTTATCTCTCTCTCTCTGTTTACCATGGGTCTCTTTCTGAGAAGCTGAGAAACCCCAGGGAAATGTTCTAGTTCGTCCGTTCACTAAACTTGTGAGGTTTTCTCAAACCCATTTATCAAAATGAAGGGCTGTAATTAAGTTTTCAGAGAAGGAAAGCACTCTAGAATATTAGAGCTGATTGGGACTTTACAGACATTCATTCTGCAAATGAGCATCTTTTCTTGTTAAAAAAGTCACACTGGCAAAGCTGAGACTAGAACTGGGGTCATAGGGACTCTATGTGTATACTATTGTATTTATCTCCTTCCTTGGATCCATTTTGCATAGATTAGTTTTTCTTACATAGAGTTTTCACTCCTGTTAGATTCCTGTTCAAAGATAAAAGTTCTAGCTTTTTATTTCTCTGTATAAGACCTTTAAATGAGCAAGGCTTATTTTAACCTTTCAAATCTTTCCCCCAAATATTCTAAGTCCCTCATTTCAGTTCAGCTGGTCTGCTGCCTTCTCAAAGAAATGCCTTGCTTCTTCCTTCAGTTCACAGAATTTTCAGGCATTGTCCTTTTGCTTATTCCCTTTGTCTTTCAGAGCCCCCTAGCTTTCAAAGTACCCCTGTGCTAGATCCTGTGACATACCCCAAGTGTTTCTTTTTTGTTTTTTGTTTTTGTATACTTTGTGTTGCCCTTTTTCTCTTTTCACATATAAAAATATATCTTCCTCAGGTAGGCTTTAAACTCCTTGAAAACAGGATGATAATCTGAAACATCTGAGTACAGGATGAGACTTTGCTTTATCTGGAGCTCTAGGGCTTGGCAAATAAATTTATTCATTTATTAAATTAACGGACATTTTTATTGAGTGCCTATTATGTATTAGGCTGTGAGGTTAGAGCATGATAATTACTTCTGCTCTCAAGGATTGAAGAGTTTAGTTTGTGATACAGGCAAGCAGAGAGGCAGAGTGACATGTGATGAGAGTGATGACGGCAGTATCCCAGGTGCTGTGGAAATGTAGTGAAAGGGGACATAGCTTGAACTGGAGGACGGAGAATGTTAATTATGTCTTCAAGGACTAGTAGGAAGTGATGCTCAGATCTAAATGATACATAGTACATGAGACATCATTTTTAATTGAGAGGTAGCTTGGGTGAAGGGGAGCAGAGATAAAACCTAGAGGAGGGGCTTCCCTGGTGGCGCAGTGGTTGCGCGTCCGCCTGCCGATGCGGGGGAACCGGGTTCGCGCCCCGGTCTGGGAGGATCCCACATGCCGCGAAGCGGCTGGGCCCGTGAGCCATGTGGGCCTGCGCGTCCGGAGCCTGTGCTCCGCAACGGGAGAGGCCACAGCAGAGGGAGGCCCGCATACCACAAAAAAAAAAAAAAAAAAAAAACCTAGAGGAAATGGGTGAATTTCCAGCAGAATATAAATGCTGAAAAATGACCTCAAAATAAGTATAAAACTGCTACAATTACTGTAGAAGTTCCTGGAAATATGATTAAGCTCTATTATTAAAGAAAGTTTCATATCTAGTTGGCTTTACACTGAATTCTGATAAACCTTTAAAGATCAGATAGTTCCAATCTTATCAGTAAACTAATCCAAACAGTAGAAGAGGATGCAGAACCCCCATATCAAAACCTAATAATGATAAGTAAAACAAGTAGAGGAAAACACTACAGAATGATCTTACTTAGTATTATATGTACAGAAATTCTATGTAAAATAGAATATTTAATTCATCAATATGGACATATATACACTACCAAATGTAGAATGGATAGCTAGTGGGAGGCAGCCGCATAGCATAGGGAGATCAGCTCTGTGCTTTGTGACCACCTGGAGGGGTGGGATAAGGAGGGTGGGAGGGAGGGTGACGCAAGAGGGAAGAGATATGGGAACATATGTATATGTATAACTGATTCACTTTGTTGTAAAGCAGAAACTAACACACCATTGTAAAACAGTTATACTCCAATAAAGATGTTAAAAAAATAATACCAAAACACGACAACTGTGACTGAGTAGGATTTTTTTCTAGGACTGCAAAGATGGTTCAATATCTAGAAATCTATCAACACAATTCATTACATCTCTAAATTAAGGGAGGGAAAAAAGAGATGATTCCATCAGTGGATGCTAAGAAGGGAGATGCAGATTCTAGAAAGGGAGGAGTAACCAAGGAGATCAGCATTTATTCATTCATCCGTTCATGCATAACATATTTTTCTAAGGGCTTCCTGGCCAGGCATTGTGCTGGTATAGTGAGACCACTTAGGAACTTCCAGCTTCTTGGGGCAGATAGGCAGGTGATTAAATAGCTTACATGTGGACTGTTATTAGTATGAAACAAGAGCCTGGGGAATTAAGTTACTCTTTCTGGAGGGAGCTAGGGAAATGTTCACAGCATCAGAGACATTTCAGCTGCGTCAAGATAACAAAAAGGGGGGGTTGTACTTGGTAGAAAGTAATGGCATTGTAGATGGTGGACACAACATGAGCAAGCCTTCAGGGTCATTAAATTTCGTTATAAATCCTGGGAGTGTGTCACCGGGCCACTGGTAACATATAGAAGAAAGGTTTGAGAAAATGCTGTTAAGGTCTTATGCAGACAGGTACTTGGCCAGACCCTGGCACTCACTGGAGGTGTCACTGGGGTTGCCTCCATGGAGAGTACAGTGGAAGGGTGATATATGGTGCTGGGGATAACTGAAAATATGGTGGGGTCCATGGTTTGCACATGGATGCTTACATTTTCATTTTTCATATTCTCCCAGAAGTTTCCTGTTCCTTTATATCTGTAGAATTTCTGAAAAGGCCAGGATTCTACAGTCAATTGGCAATGTGCGATTGCTCAGGAAACATGCCTCTTTGCTTTAGAAATCACTGTATCCTATATTAACCCATTTTGAAAGTTTCTATTTTGGAATAACTTGAGATTTATAGAAAATTTGCAAGGATAATATTAACCCATTTTTAAAAAAAATCCACAAATAAAATTTATACTACAAATGTGCAGGGCACGTTAAAATTTTCAAGTCTTTATTTTATCCTACTTGTTCCCCACTTATACTCACTTTGGTCTTGTTGAGAGTAGAACAGACACTTTATTCCGTTTTAGTAGAAAACTGAGGCTCAATTAAAGAAACAAAACCAAAATTAATGTTTCTGAACCCTGAGAGATGAGCTTGGTTTTGGTATCTAAAAAAAAAATCTCCAAGACTTCTAAATGTGCAGCCAGTTTTAAGAACCAGGAATAAACCAGATTCACAGTTGTTTTTCTGTATTGGTTTTGTGCTGGGCCTTAATGGTGGTTTAGGGATGTATAAAATATGGTCCCCTCTCTTCCAAGGAACCTACAATTTACCAAGTGTCTGTGTATATTAGCAGGTGTACAAGGTGCAGGGGAGGAAAATAAGGCCCTGCAACCAGAGTGAAAAGCCAGTGTCCCCACTGGCTTAAGTAACAGAACCCTCCTGATTCCTAATTTAGAGGCTTCCTCATTGCTCCATGTCGTCCTCTTTGATTGAGAGACCTACACCTCCAACAATTTTCCTCCCCTCACTTTGCTTAGCACTTGACAGTATATAAAACACTTTAATGTTGTCATCTCATTGGTTGTCATGAAACTCTGTGAGTTAAGGGGGACAGGGAGCAGGGGAACCTGGGACAGCGGATAAGGGCAGTGGGGCTGCTCAGGGTCATGTCACTCCTGCTGGCGTGGTGTCATGCTACCCAGGCCACGCTGGGCCCCATCTCTCCCCCTCCACCCCATCTTTCCCTGGCCATGCCACGTGCTGAGGCCTTTATTTTTTCCTGCATTTCCAGTTTTCTTTGTTGTGACAGACATCTGGAGGTAATCATGGAGCCCTCTCAATTAATTCAGTCCAATTAATAAATTATGGGGTGGATTTGGGGCTGGGAGAGGGTGAGGGAGCCTTCCGGGCCTCCCCACGCTGGAGAGCTCTTGCAATCAGACTTGGAGAGCCCTCCTCAGTGGCAGTCTGTGAAGCTTGGCCCCAGCCTGCAGGCTGCCTGTAGGGGTGGTTGGCTTACGCTGACACCAAGACATCGTTCTTCTTTCCTCACAGAGTGTATTTTAATCCCAGTAGAATAGCCCCTGGACTGGCTGGTGTATCCCCTTCCTCGCTGAGTTCTTCCTAAAGGTCCTGTATGCTATCCGCTCAGCAGAGTTCCTGATGGGTGTGATACGGGGGCTGCCCTGTGCATTACAGGGGTTGAATAGTTTAGCCCCTGGCTACTAAGTACCAGTAATTGTCCTAGGCATTGTGGCAAACAGTGTCCCTCCTTGTGATTTCCAAGTGCCCCTTGGTGAGGAGCAGTACTGCTCCTGCCAGAGGGATCGTTTTAAATGTCCTGCCATGCATTAGTCATGCCCTTGTTTCAAGAATAGGCCTTTGGGGGTTCCTTAATGCCTGCAGAATAAATTCAAACTCCTCAAGCTTGCATGCAAAGCTGTCAGTGCTTTGGTTCCACCCCACATTTTTAGTTCTTTTGCTAGCTACTTTTCCTTATTCCTCCATGGCCATGCAAAATGGAAGTACCGTGTACTTTTCTGCTCATGCAAGGTTGCCTCCTTTGTTCAGGCCCGACCTCTACTTGGCACTCGAGGCCCAGTCTGAAGGCTGCCTCATTAATGACGCCTTAGTTCTGCTCCCTGCAACAAAGGATCTTATCTTTTTCTACATTCCAGCAACACTTTATTTTTTTTTTACCTCATTTAGATAATATCACCTCATTTAGGTCACTTACCACCATTTAATTGATGTGGTAATCATTTTAATAGATTATTAGTAAAATTGAAGCTTTTTTCCAACCTTGCTAGTATAAGAGTCTCCTCCCATAGAAACTTCTTAAGGTTAGGGACCAATTCTTACTCATGTCTATTTCCTGAAGAGTCCTAGGCACTAAAATAGGTAACTGTTGGAAGAGAGGAATTCCAGATTGGTTGAGGGGAGTGTTCAATTTTTCTCCTCTTCCAGTTAAGACAAGTTTTTCATAACTCTCCTCCTTTTTTTCCTCCCCTCCCTTCCTGCCTCCCCCCTCCCTCTCTTCCTCCCTTTCTTCCTCCCTTCCTTTCTTCCTTCCTTCCTCCCTCCCCCCTTCCTTCCTCCCTCCCCCTTCCTTCCTTCCTTCCTCCCTCCCTTTCTTTCTTTCTTCCTTCCTTCCTTCCTTCCTCCCTTCTTTCCTTCCTTCCTTCCTACCTTTCTTCCTCTCTTCCTTCCTCCCTTCCATCCTTTCTTCCTTCCTTTCTTCCTTCCTTCCTTTCTTTCCTTTCTGTTTTTTCTCCCTTTTATTCTGAGCCGTGTGAATTCCCTCCCTCCCTCCCTCCCTCCCTCCCTCCCTCCCTCCCTCCCTCCCTTCCTTCCTCCCTCCCTCCCTTCCTTCCTTCCTTCTCTCCTTCTTCTCAGAGTCCTTTTTCAAGATTTTATTAAGTATGGATTCAGAAGAAGTAAAACGAAGTGAAGTATATTGCCTTCATTTTTGTGTTTCTTTAAAAACAACTGTTGTTTGTTTCTTTTTAATTCCAGATTCAACAATGTCTCACCCATCTTGGCTGCCACCCAAAAGCTCTGCTGAGCCCCTTGGCCATGTGTCTGCACGGATGGAGACCACCCATTCCTTTGGGACCCCCAGCATTTCAGTGTCCACACAACAACCACCGAAGAAGTTTGCCCCAGTCGTTGCTCCAAAGCCCAAGTACAACCCATACAAGCAACCTGGCGGTGAAGGTGAGTGAAGGATTGCAGGGGTGGGTTCCCCAAATGGGAGAGTTCAATATAATAAAAAGTGATTTGTAGTACAATGTTGTGTTGGAACAAGGTAGCTCAAGAATTTGTGGTGTGGTTATCATAGTGTATAGACTGTCAAAGGTTAAAAAGCATCAAGTAACCATCTAGGCAGCTCTTCTTTTGGGCATAAAGATTGAGATCTCTTAGGGGTTATATGACTATGGTTATACAGTGAGTTCGGGCCAGAGCTAAAACTAGAACCCTCATCTCTTCATTCATAGCTCAGTGCTCTTCTAATGCTGTATCCTCCATCCCCATCCCACTGTCTTGTAGAAATGTGTCTACCACCCATTCGTCCCTCCCTCTTGCCATTGGACATGTGTCCAAAAATGCTGCCAAACAGTGGACTCCCCTCTAATGTGAAGGGAATAAAGACAGGGTTTCTTATAGAGAAGGGGGCAGAGGTGTGAGGAAGTCTAGTAGGTATGACAGTCGATGCACACCCGAGGGGCAGGATGGGGCAGGTCCTATATTGTGTTGGCGTATGTGAGAGGGAGGAGAGAAGCAGGTAACGCTTGCACTTCAGACCCCTCCAGGAGGGGTCGGATTCACCACGAGTGCTGTGAATTCCGGTGAGTTGTCCCCTTGGCCGACTCTTCCTGCATTGAGATGCCCCATCCTCGTCACTGTACTCTGTGAGGTTCTCCCACTGTCTAGCTGGTTCTCTAGGGACACTGGCGTCATCTCTGATCCTCTGTAGCTCTTTGCTCAACTCTTTGTTCTTTCTTAACATGCCACCTCACACCCTTCAGTCACCTGTCACAATCCTATTTGTCTCACCTTCTCCAGTGTCTGGACTTGACCTAGATCCAAAGTAATCACTCCCTTCCCTGGGTTTCCACATGCATCTTATTCTGACTATCAACTACCTGCTTCTTTTTTGTTCCTCCTGCTCTTCTTAATCTGCCGCTACTGACCAGAGAGTCCGTGTGAGGCACTGTGCTTTTCATTGTCATTTTATTGCCTTCCCTATAACCCAATGAACTAAGTATTTTTTCACATAAAGAAATGGAAGCTTAGAGAAAAGAGGTGACATTCTCTGTGGTTTTGTGGCTACAAAGTTTCTGAAGTGAGGCTGTTGTCTTCACCCAGCCTGCTATGCTGCTGGTCCTTCTCTTCCTGGCATATGTGGCACTCAGGCCCCATATGATGGTGATACTTCCCTACTTCCTTATAAGAATGTAAGCTTTGTTTCCCCATTTAAGCAACAAGACATGGTTTCTCACTCATCCTTATGTTCCTCTTGGCTCTTATTATGCTACTGTGTTTTTAGTGGGAATGATTGTGTATGGTCAAATGTATGTCTGTATGTTCCTATGTGTATATATATTTGGATGGATGGCGGATGGCTGCATGGGTGAGTGCACTGCTCAGTAATTCTTCTCTTGCAATAAACAGTTTGGAATGTGGCATCCTCCCTCGAAGCAACTCAGTCTCACTGAATTTCTGAAGTCTTGAGTCTCTTTCTTGCAATTCTGCCAATCTCTCTTTCTTTTTAATATAACCTTTTTTGAATACGTAAAGGAAGAAATTTCCCTTGCATATATGCATTTTAAAGACAAACATGGATAAAGGTTCATGGATATTCAGACTTTTTAAAATATAGCTCCATCTCTTCATCTGCTATATATTATGACATGATATTTGTTAGAACTGTAAGATTTGCTTTCCTTTATATTTAATTTAAATGTTAGTGCATCCTCTGTTGCTCTCAGTGTTTTTATAATTCATGTTATTTTTGTTTAATTTTTTATACATTTTCTAAAGTTTATATCCATTTTCTTTTTTTGTCCATTTAGAATGTTCTTTACCATTAGTGCAATCCCCAGGTAGGAGGTAACACAGTTTTCATTTACCGTGTGAGTTGATGAGGTCTCGTGTCTCAGCTCACGCCATTGCCATTCTTTGCCTCTGTACATACGCGCCCTCAATTTCTAGCCCATAAAGCCTTAACATTCATAGCTTAATTCAGGCCCTGACTTCCAAGAACCTCAGCCACAAAGACAGAGTGTAGAACTAACAGAAATCACACAGTCCCCCTTTTGCCGGTATAAAGATGAGAACTGCAGTGCAGAGAGTGTGAATGATTTGTTCAGAGATGCACGGCCTGCTTGTGGTCAAGTTGGTACCAGACCTCAGGTCCCCTTTGTTTGAGTCCAGAGTTATCAGGACCTTGTATTATATTCTACTCAGTCCCTCAGCCATAAGCTCTATGCATCTCATACAATCCTTTTCACAACTGTCCTTCTAATAGATTTACTTGTGTATGGTCCTGTCTCCTTTGGTAGACTTGGACCTTTTAGAGGCTGGGGCTGCCTGACTCATGCCTTTACTCCCAACAGCATCCAGCAGGACACCTCACACCTAGTAGCTACTCAATGACGTTTGCAGTGATAGTTAAACTACAGCAATATGAGCCTGCTTTTCCAAGCACAGATTCGAGCTTCTTAACCACTTTTTAGGCTTTATGGTTCTGTTTGAATTTCTTTTACCCCGTCTCCCCATTTCTTGAGCTTTTTAGCCCAGGATTTGTTTAACCACTGCTACCTTGAAGTTACCGATTACATTTCTCACCTTGGTATTATGTCTGTAATCTCTGGGGTTTGCTTTCTCATTTTTAAATTCTGACTGTGAAAGCAGAAAAAGTACCCACATGTTTTCCACATCAACTTATATTTATGTGATACCGTATGTTATAATTTTTTTATAAGGTATTCTGCTAATAACTTTCTCTAAAGGGCTTTGGCACATTTAAGAGTAGGTGTACTTTTTTTTCCCAGTTAGTAGCTCTTTAGGCCTTAGGGTCTTTTTATTTTACTACCATTGTTCTCATTTTTCATTGATTTTTTTTTTTTTCAACAACTTGTGTGTCTTGGAATGCCCCTGCATTTTCAAATGCCTTTTTGTGTCCTGTAACTATATGGTTATGAGCCCATATATATTTTTTATTGTTTTGTCTTCTTGCAAATTTTACCATGTTAAGTGTCTACGTACTTATTTATGGAATGAAGTTGGTATGTATATATGGTTTTGTCTCATCACGTTCTCTTCTAGACTGATGAGGGCAATAAGATAGTGGAATTTTTCTTTTGGTCTTTAAAGTACTAGCAGTAGTGGTTTTTTTTTTTTTTATACATATTAGTGGATATATGTCAATCCCAATCACTACCCTGCCACTTTCTCCCCTTGGTGTCCATGTGTTGGTTCTCTACATCTGTGTGTCAATTTCTGCCCTGCAAACCGGTTCATCTGTACCGTTTTTCGAGGTTCCACATATATGTGTTAATATACGATATTTGTTTTTCTCTTTCTGACTTACTTCACGCTGTATGACAGTCTCTAGATCCATCCACGTCTCTACAAATGACCCAATTTCGTTCCTTCTTATGGCTGAATGATATTCCATTGTATAGTAATAGTCCATTGTACCACATCTTCTTTATCCATTCGTCTGTCAATGGGCATTTAGGTTGCTTCCATGTCATGGCTGTTGTAAATAGTGCTGCAATGAACATTGGGATGTCTTTTTGAATTACGGTTTCTCTGGGTGTATGCCCAGTAGTGGGATTGCTGGGTCATGTGGTAATTCTATTTTTAGTTTTTAAAGGAACCTCCATACTGTTCTCCATAGTGGCTGTATTAATTTACATTCCCACCAACAGTACAAGAAGGTTCCCTTTTCTCCACACCCTCTCCAGCATTTGTTGTTTGTAGATTTTCTGATGATGCCCATTCTAACTGGTGGGAGGTGATACCTCATTGTAGTTTCGATTTGCATTTCACTAATAATTAGTGATGTTGAGCAGCTTTTCATGTGCCTCTTGGCCATCTGTATGTCTTCTTTGGAGAAATGTCTATTTAGCTCCTCTGCCCATTTTTGGATTGGGTTCTTTGTTTTTTTAATGTATAGTCTGAAGTCAGGGAGTCTGATTCCTCCAACTACGTTTTTTTCCCTCAAGACTGCTTTGGCTATTCGGGGTCTTTTGTGTCTCCATACAAATTTTAAGATTTTTTGTTTTAGTTCTGTAAAAAATGCCATTGGTAATTTGATAGGGATTGTATTGAATCTGTAGATTGCTTTGGGTAATATAGTCATTTTCACAATATTGAGTGTTCCAATCCAAGAACATCGTATATCCATCTGTTTGTATCATCTTTAATTTCTTTCATCAGTGTCTTATAGTTTTCTGCATACAAGTCTTTTGTCTCTCTATGTAGATTTATTCCTAGGTATTTTATTCTTTTTGTTGCAGTGGTAAATGGGAGTGTTTCCATAATTTCTCTTTCAGATTTTTCATCATTAGTATATAGGAATGCAAGAGATTTCTGTGCATTAATTTTGTATCCTGCAACTTTACCAGATTCATTGGTTAGCTCTAGTAGTTTTTTGGTGGCATCTTTAGGATTCTCTATGTATGGTATCATGTCATCTGCAAACAGTGGCAGTTTTACTTTTTATTTTCCAATTTGTATTCCTTTTATTTCTTTGTCTTCTCTGACTGCCGTGGCTACAACTTCCAAAACTATGTTGAATAGTAGTGGCGAGAGTGGACATCCTTGTTTTCTTCCTGATCTTAGAGGAAATGCTTTCAGGTTTTCACCATTGAGAATGATGTTTGCTGTGGCTTTGTCGTATATGGCCTTTATTATGTTGAGGAAGGTTCCCTCTATGCCCACTTTCTGAACAGTTTTTATTCCCTCTATGCCCACTTTCTGGAGAGTTTTTATCATAAATGGGTGTTGAATTTTGTCAAAAGCTTTTTCTGCATGTATTGGGATGATCATATGCTTTTAATCCTTCAATTTGTTAATATGGTGTATCACATTGATTGATTTGCATATATTGAAGAATCCTTGCATCTCTGGGATAAATCCCACTTGATCATGGTGTATGATCCTTTTAATGTGTTGTTGGATTCTGTTTGTTAGTATTTTGTTGAGGATTTTTGCATCTATATTCATCAGTGATATTGGTCTGTAATTTTCTTTTTTT
>NC_041214.2:80716367-80717785 GCF_002837175.3 Physeter macrocephalus | reverse complement strand
GGTTGCCCATTTTATTGGCATAGCGTTGCTTGTAGTAGTCTCTTAGGATGCTTTGTATTTCTGCAGTGTCTGTTGTAACTTCTCCTCTTTCATTTGTAATTTTATTGATTTCGGTCTTCTCCTATTGTTTTCTTTGTTTCTATTTCATTTATTTCTGCTCTGATCTTTTTTTTTTTTTGTAGTACACGGGCCTCTCACTGTTGTGGCCTCTCCCATTGCGGAGCACAGGCTCCCGACGCACAGGCTCAGTGTCCATGGCTCACGGGCCCAGCCACTCCGCAGCATGTGGGATCCTCCCGGACCGGGGTACGAACCTGTGTCCACTGCATCGGCAGGCGGATTCTCAACCACTGTGCCACCAGGGAAGCCCCCTGCTCTGATCTTTATTTCTGATCTGATCTTTCCTTCTACTAACTTTGTGTTTTCTTTGTTCTTCTTTCTCTAGTTCCTTTAGGTGTAAAGTTATATTGTTTATTTGAGATGTTGTTTCTTGAGGTAGGCTTGTATTGCTATGAACTTCCCTCTTAGAACTGCTTTTGCGGCATCCCATAGGTTTTGGATCATCGTGTTTTCATTGTCATTTGTCTCTAGGTATTTTTTGGTTTCTTCTTTGATTTCTTCAGTGGTCTCTTGGTTATTTAGTAATGTATTGTTTAGCCTCCCTGTGTTTGTGTTTTTTACATTTTTTTCCCTGTAATTGGTTTTTAATCTCATAGCGTTATGGTCAGAAAAGATGCTTGATATGATTTCAATTTTCTTAAATTTACTGAGGCTTGATTTGTGACCCAAGATGTGATCTATCCTGGAGAATGTTCTGTATGCACTTGAGAAGAAAGTGTAGTCTGCTGTTTTTGGATGGAATGTCCTATAAATATCAATTAAATCTATCTGGTCTATTGTGTCATTTACAGTTTGTGTTTCCTTATTAATTTTCTGTTTGGATGATCTGTCCATTGGTGTGAGTGAGATGTTAAAGTCCCCCACTGTTACTGTGTTACTGTCGATTTTCTCTTTTAAAACTGTTAGCAGTAGCCTTATATATTGAGGTGCTCCTATATTGGATGCATGTATATTTATAATTGTTATATCTTCTTCTTAGATTGATCCCTTGGATGCATGTATATTTATAATTGTTATATCTTCTTCTTAGATTGATCCCTTGATCATTATGTAGTGTCCTTCTTTGTCTCTTGTAACATTCTTTATTTTAAAGTCTATTTTATCTGATATGAGTATTGCTACTCCAGCTTTCTTTTGATTTCCATTTGCATGGAATATCTTTTTTCCATCCCCTCACTTTCAGTCTGTATGTGTCCCTAGGTCTGAAGTGGGTCTCTTGTAGACAGCATATATATGGGTCTTGTTTTTGTATCCATTCAGAGAGCCTGTGTCTTTTGGTTGGAGCATTTAATCCATTC
>NC_041214.2:80682683-80715989 GCF_002837175.3 Physeter macrocephalus | reverse complement strand
TTCAATAATTTTTCTTTGTCTTTAATTTTTGCCAATTTGATTTCTATGTGTCTTGGCTTATTTCTCCTTGGTTTATCCTGTATGGGACTCTGTGCTTCCTGGACTTGGGTGGCTATTTCTTTTACCATGTTAGGGAAGTTTTCGACTATAATCTCTTCAAATATTTTCTCGAGTCCTTTCTCTCTTCTCTTTCTGTGACCCCTATAATGTGAATGTTGTTGCCTTTAATGTTGTTCCAGAGGCCTCTTAGGCTGTCTTCATTCCTTTTCATTCTTTTTTCTTTATTCTGTTCTGCAGCAGTGAATTCCACCATTCTGTCTTTCAGGTCACTTATCTGTTCTTCTGTCTTAGTTACTCTGCTATTGATTCTTTCTAGTGTATTTTTTATTTCAGTTATTGTATTGTTCATCTCTGTTTGTTTGTTATTTAATTCTTCTAGGTCTTTGTTAAACATTTCTTGCATCTTCTTGGTCTTTGCCTCCATTCTTTTTCCAAGGTCCTGGATCATCTTCACTATCATTATTCTGAATGTTGCCTATCTCCACTTCATTTAGTTTTTTTTCTGGGATTTTATCTTGTTCCTTCATCTTGTACATAGCCCTCTGCCTTTTCATCCTGTCTGTCTTTCTTTGAACCTGGTTTTTGTTCTACAGGCTGCAGGATTGTAGTTGTTCTTGCTTCTCGACACAAGGTCTGCCAGTGTTGGAGGGTCTCCTGCAGAGGTGGGGGGCACCTGTGGCTCACCACGGGGACAAGGACACTGGCAGCAGAAGTTCTGAAGAGTACTCCTTGGCGTGAGCCCTCCTGGAGTCCGCCTTTAGCCCCACCCAGCAGTAGTGTTCTTTTTCCTATAGTCAGGGTCCTCTCTTTGCTTCAAATTTTCAAAAATTCCCCAAAGCCTTAGACTTTGATGGCAGAATAGGGTATAGATCTTTCTTTTTTTGTCCTTGGTAGATACCAAAGTAAGTGAGCTGTTTTCCTTTACTAATACATTATTTTATGGAGATGATTTTGAAATTTTCCTACTGTTATAACTCTGGCAGTTGGAAATTTTCTCTGTCTCTCTCTGTCTCTCTCTCTCTCTCAATAATTTGGCTGAATGACATTTGATAATATTTTGTATCCCTCATTACAATAGATTATCATACAGAATGATTTATAAAGTTTGCAAGTTTGTAAAGTTGGAGTTATCTTATGGCTTGAGGTTGACTTTCTCCAGTGTCTGAAGTTTCTTTTAAAAAATATTTTTTATATAAAATATTTAAAAAAATGAATCCATCGGGTACAAATTCCAGGTGACCCTTTCAGTAGAATTCCGTTTACTTGTACCCTCCTTTGTAGTTCTTATAGCACTTTCATATTCATTGTTATTTAATTCTCAAAAGAGAGTTTTTACTGTAGCTCTCTGAGTTAGGTAGAACAGATGCTATTGCCATTTCACTGAGTGGTAAACTACCAGAAGTGAAATAACTTATTCCATAATCATGTAGTTAGTAAAATTGTAGAGCTAGGCTCTATTCTTTATATCTAGGGCTCTTGCTGATTTTAAAGGTTTCTATTTATTAGAGATTGGCCTAGACAGCCTCATCTATTTTAACTCCATTATTTTATTATTTCATGATTTTTCTTTGAAGTTAATTTCAAAATGGTTGCTCTTTTCACAAACTTTTCCTATGTATATTACCTTACACACTTCTGTATAATATAAACAAAGCCTCTGTTTTCAATCTTTGCCTACATTGCTTCACCTTGACTTGTAAGGTCAAATCAGAATAGGTGAAGTGAATTCTATTCAGTGAGAGAAATACGCCTGGAAATTTTTTTCTAGATCTCTCGGTGCTTTCTGCTACCTGAGGTTACTAATCCATTCTGTGGAGAGGGAATAGTTATAGGCGATTGATAGTCTGGGGTAAACATAGTAACCAGAACAAATGTCCTCATAAGCAACTGATCTCCCATGATGGAAATGGCAGCCAAGCTTGTTTCCATTCCAGTCTCCCGCCAGAGCCATTCTTCATGTTTTAATCACAAAGTCTTGGAGCAGCAGAATTAGAAAAGTGTTTGAAGGTTTTCTAGGCCAATCTTTTACTTGTCAGAAGTGAAAACTGAGTCTGAGACGGAAGAGAATGTCTTCCCAAGGTAACCCAAGAGTTTGGGGCTGAACTGGCTCCAGAACTCAGGCCCTAAATATGCTCATTCCATTGGGGCTCTACTTAGATTGGAAGAGACAAAGTTGGGGCTTGGTTCTTAGGAATTGATGAGTCTGATTATTATTACTTGGTGCAGAACTAGCTTTTAGTGATATGAAGTCATGTAACTTGGTCAGGCAGGACATATTTGTTTTCTCAACAGATAGCTAAAATGTGAGGGAAATGGATGGCCACCTATGGCAATATATTTGAAGAAGTAATTTAGAATGGATTTTTTCTGCCATTTTTAATCTTGCCCATATAAGCCAATTTGATGCTGCTTCTCTTCTTACAGTTAGTAAAAGCTTTTTCTTTTTTACACCTGGAATAATTGGTGGTAGAAAATATATAAGGACTGATGGTGAGCTCTGAACAAGTTAATGTCGAAATATTTATACCTGCACTGTACGTTCCTGTCTCTGGAGTCCTATCGTCTCTCTTCCCTGACATGAAAGGTGAATCTGGCCTGTGATTTTGGAGGTACAAATGGGAAACATCTTCTTTATGTAGTTTTGACAGTCCTGTTAAGTTGCCAGCCATCGCAGAAGAACACTCACGACTTCTCAGACTGTTCGTTATAACCATGCGTGGTCTGTCAAGAGGACAGTCGCAGATTCACTGAAACATCAGGAACTCTAATGAGACTCGAGTTTGACTGGCATGTCCCTTTTCTGGTTCAGGGTAAGCATCTTGAGCCTCATCTATCACTGTGGAGTGCCAGTACATGAGTTTTAATTTTCAGAGCCTCAGGGGGGAAAAAGGACAAGCTGTTCATTCATTAAAGGGTTGGGTAATAATTGTATTAATTTCATCTTTACATTGCACCTTCCTGAAGAGGAAAGAACTTGTAATTCTTCGGGTGAAATCGTGAAATCAGATCTTACTAAATATTCAAAGGCCTTATTGACACTCAAAAGAGCCAAGGTTCAGTGCTGACTTGGTGGTCAGGGTATTTACATGCCAGCCTCAGTTTCACCACTTGACCTAGGGCACGACAATTTTCTATTCCATATTTCTTAATTTATAAAACTAGTTGTTAATATTAATTATCTTACCAGATTGTTTTGAGGATCAAATATAACAGTGAGTGTAAAAATGTTTTCTAAATTATAAAATACCTTACGACTCTAGGAATTACTTTTGCATACTTATTCAACAATCGTTTACTTAAGACAAAATTTGTGCCAGACACTCTTCTAGGGGCTGAAGTAATGAGCAAAACAGAGATTGATCTCTGCCCTCATAGAGTGTATTTCTTGCTATAATAAAAATAGCTAGTTGTTTTTATTAATATTAGTAAGTAATATTGATAAAATTATAAAACAGTATTTATTTAATAAATGCATTTCATAATTTTATACACACTATTACTAATAATTTTTCTAAATTATAATACTAGTACTATAAGACTAATAAATAAATAGTAATATAAATATAATTATTACTAATTATAATATTCATAAATACTGGTAAACAGTATTAACCTCTAATAACAGTGATAGGAATCACAGTGCCTCAGTATTATATATATTATAAGATTCTTGAACCAGGATGAATCTTAAAAATTATCTAATACAATTTCATTTCTCAGATAAGGATAGTTAATTCCCTAATACATTTCTAGGAGGTATAGGACCTTTTCTCTAGGAATGTTGTAAATAACAAATCAAAATTGTTGAATACAGGCAGGGGTTATTACCTCAGTTTTAAAGGCTCAGAGCGGTCAGGTGGTTTGTTCAATATTACAGAACGTTAAGTGGTGAAGCTGAGTCTGGATCCTGTGGATCCTTCCATTATGGCCACTGTTCTGTGTCACTGAAGTGTTTTGGGTGACTTGCTTAGAATCTGCAGTGATAGAATTAATGTATGTGCACAGAGTGAGTGGATTAGATGTTTTAGAACAAAAACAAATTCATGAATTGTTGACAAAAATCTCTTTTATTTTGTAACCTGTCCGCTTAATTAACTGCTAAAGTGAATGCCTTAATGAGGTGGTAGATTCCTCATCCATGTCTGACTCCAAAAACTGTGAATAATGCAATATTGTGTGGTGAGGTGCTCTTTAATCTTCATTTTTAAATTATATAAATGTGTGATACAATTTTCACTCCATGTTTTAAATATGAAGAAAGCTTAATTTCTTTTTCAAGAATAAAAATAAATGTAGAACTACAATAAGGCGTCACCATACACCCATTAAGCCAGGTAAAATAAAAAATCATATATGCTGGTGAAGGTGTGGAGAAGCTGAATCTCTCATACATTGCTGGTAGTTGTATGTAAAATGGTATAATCACTCTGGAAAACTCTTTGGCAGCTTTTTTTTTTAAACCAACATAAATGTGTACTAACCATATTACTTAGCAGTTGTACCCTGGAGCATTTAATACAGAGACATGAAAAATTATGTTCACAAAAACTCCTGTACATGAATGTTCATAACTTTTTTCATAATGGCAAGATACTGGCAACGTCTCAAATGTCCTCCAGTGGGTAAATGTTTAAATAGACTCAGGTCCATGCATACAGTGGAATAGTACTATTCATTAATAAGAAGGAGTGATCTATTGATACATGCAGCATCCTGGATTCACCTCAAGGGCATTATGCTTAATGAAAAAAGAAAAATCAATCTTGAAGGATTACATATACCATATGATTCCATTTATAAGACATTCTTGAGATGACTAAACTCTAGTGATGGAGAACAGATTAATGGTTGTTAGCGGACAGGATTGGGGATGGAGTGGGGCAGGGAATTCATACTAAGAAAAAGCAACAGGGAATTGGTGGTGGAAGAGTTCTGTATCTCAATTGCGGTGGTGGTTACATGAACCTGTACATGAGTTAAAATAGCATAGATCTATATACACAGACAAAGGAATGCAGGTTAAAATATGGTGAAAACTGAATAAGGGCTAGTTAACAGTAATGAAACAATGTCAGTTTTCCTGGCTTGGATTTTGTATTATATCTTTATCAGACATTACCATTGGGGGAGGCTGAGTGAGCAGTACGTGGGTCTCTTTATACTATTTTTACAACTTTCTGTGAGTCTATATTTTAAAATAAAAAGTTTCAGAACAATAAGATAAATACATACATATAGATTTCTTAATGTTTTCTTGTCCTTCTCAAGGTGCCATCTTGTATGCACCATTTGAAGATCACTGTTACAATGGTGGTTTACACCAGTGGTTTTCACAGCTGGCCAGTCATCAGAAAGACACTTGGGGAACATTAAAAAAAAAAAAAAAAGAAGAACACGGTCCCCGGGGCTCATGTTAGTCCTACAGAATCAGAATCTCAGGGCATGGGTCCCAGAAATCTGCATTAAAACAAAATGAAATAAAACTCGCCAGATAATTCTGATTGACACTCAACCAAAGTTTGGGAACCATTTGTTTATTTCATTAACTCCAAGGGCCAATCTTTTAATGCCCTTGGATAGTGGCTGTGGAAGTCTGATGCATCTTTTATCGTATGAACAATGTAGCGATTCAGGGGCTCAAATCGTCCTTCATGATGCTGTGCTTTTCATCATAAATACCATTTTCCTGCATATGTTGTTCCCAGGAATTTTAATTGGGATCCAAAAACAGAAGAAGATGTAAATAAAAAAGATTCTTCTAGAATGCCTTAGCAGTGCCCAAACTTTTTCATTATAGAGCACTTGCTCTTGTGTAACTTCAGGTAACAATGCCTGAAATGTCAGCCGATTTTGGGTCACAACAGACCTATGTAAATCATCTATAAATGGATTCATTATGAATATTATAAAAATAAATCCGACACCTAAGCCTTTGGGCAAATGTGCCATATAAAGAAATCATACCCTGGAACAATGATTGACCCTAGGAGCTGTAAAAGAAAGAAATATCATGCTGTTATATTTTTATCATCCTTCCTTAAATTTACAGTATCCAGAGACTGGATGGCTGAGGACAGCACCAGAGAGAGAGGAGGGCAGATCCCTGAGGTGTGACACCTAGACCCTGCTAGCACTTTGACCTTCCAGCATTCTCTTACTATCCATTCTGTATGTTGTTCTGTATCTTGCTGCTTTCAAGCAGAATGGATGGTCTGCTAGTAAAGGTAGACATATAATAGCAGAAGTTGAATTCTGTAAATTAAGTGCTGTAAAAGAAGATGAAGGATGTGGTGTAGGAGGAATTGGGGGAAGCTTCACAGTGGAGGGGACATCTGAGCTGAGTCTTGGAGAGTGATTTAGTTGTTAGCCAGGCGGAAGAGGGTGGTGGACAGCATGACATGCCAAGCAAAGGGAACGGCATATGCAAACACAGAGCAAGGTGCCTGTTCTGACCCTTGTAATTTTAGCAGCTCTTTGCTGACGTCCTTAGGTGGTGCATCGGGGCTCCTGGGAACTTTGCAGTATGAGCAAAGTAACTTCACTCTGAGCAGACTCAACATCTCGTGTGCTTTGACACATATCTCTAGGAATAGCTCCAGGAAGTTGGGTAGCTACAGGCAGGAAGCACCAAGAAACAAAGCATACTGATCTTATTACACTATGGGCAAGAGATACTATCCTGGTGGTCTAGGCCAGAAGGATCAGGCCATTTCTCTCCAAGCGTCTATCATACTTGAGAATGAAATGTTTCTGTCATTACAGATGCTAAGTCAAAAAAGCGGGGGAAAAAAATCAAGTCTCTTTTAATTCTCTCCAAACTAGGTCAAAGTAGCCTTTTTCACCTAGTCAAACATTCATCCTTAAGAATGTGAGATGTGAGGCAACTAAAACATTTTTTTTTTTTGGTTCTGGTTTATCTCCTTTTTGGGGTGATCCTGAGAAAATAGGAAGCAGTGAAGGAAGAACTTTATTATGAAATAGTCACTATAACTTGCAACTTTAAAGATGTGTGTGTGAATAGATTTTGAAGCACTTTCCCACATAGTATCTAATTTAATTACCACCATATCCTGTAACATTATTATGGTTCCTATATTATTAAGGTTCCTAGAGACAAATGAACAATTTGAGATTCAGAGGACTCACAGCGAAGCTTATAAATGTAGAAGCCACATTTGACCAAACTTGAATGTTTTCCCTTAAGTAAAGCATTGGTAATATAGAATAACCAGTGCATAATAATTGTTAACCACTGCTGTTACTAAAACAGTTTCTCTGGGAGAACTTTGTTGTAACGATGTGAAAGACTTTTTAGTGGATTTATTAGTCTGTTTCATCTGCTTCATTGTTAACCTAATCTTTCAGATACACTATAAAAGATGGGTATCATCACCCTCAATCTACAGAGAATGTAATACAAAGTGAAACAGCCAGCACAGGGCAAAGCTGGGATTTGAATCCTTGCTTTGTAACTCCAAGTCCAGAGGTTTTCCTTGGCACTACATTGCATCTTATGTTAATGCTATTATTATTTTTTAAAAGAAGAAAATTCTCACAATTATTTTCCCTAGTCATTACCATTCAGAGATGTTTGAAAATTGAATTTGTCCAAAAATATGTGAATATTACTTAGAATCACCTGTGCATGTGTGTATGGGATGATATATGAAAGTATAAAACAGCCAGAGTAATCTCTGTAAGTCATTACCAAGAGGACATGATTTCAGAGAGCCTTTGGAATAATCATTTGAAATATCCATTAATTCTGGTGAATTATGTCATTTTGCTTAGACTTGTTAGATGTCATTGGTAGTTTTACTGACATTAAAATGAATTTAAAATGACATTTAAATTTGCAGATATTTTTGTTATTGATCTGTTCATATATAATAATGACTTGTAGTTTATTAAGTGCTTCCTTTGTAAAAAAAAATTTACTGGAAAAAGAAATCTCCAAGTTACATGATGTGTATCTAGAAACATCATCATTTGAGATGTCATACATACCCACCCAGTATGGTTCCCAGTAGACTGAATTTGCATTTTCATATCTCACCCTCTGCCTCTACTTCAGTTCCTCTACTCGGCCCAATTCAGATGCACCTTATGCCATTTTTATTGAACAGAACTCTATAATAGATAGGGAAAGAGTAAAAACACATGCTAGCCCTTAGGCAGTTTGTATTTTCATTAGAAACCTGCCATATGAAAATGATCAGGTAACTAACAGTATAAAGCTATAAATTCTGTCTGTGAAGTGGCTTTATGGTTAACTTCTCAGAGGGTTCAGAAGGAAGAGACTACTTGGGGCCAGGACAGGATTGGAAGGATAAAAGAGGGGAGGCTCAGAGGAGGCAATGGTTAAGCACATAGACTCACATCAGATAGATCTGGGTTCAAGTTTGGATTTTACCCCTTACTTCTCTAGGAACTTGGGCTAACTAGGTTAGTAGCTACTTAAGCTCTCTCAATATGTTCTTACATTAAAATAGAGATACACATATCTCAAATTTTCAAAATTAAGTGAATAAATTGGCGTAGTATCTGGCACAAAACAAAGGTGAAATCGATGGAAGCTGCCAGCATTATTGTTGCTATTATTATTATTAAAATTAAAGCATGAACATTAACCCTGGGAGTAATAATCCATAGTTTTTTCATCTATATATTTTTAATCATAATTGTCTAAATATAATTCCTACTGGCTATTTTTTAAAATAACCATGGTTTTATCTGTTCTATGATAATGTTTTGCTAATTGACATTTTAGGATCAGCTTGTCTTATTCCTGGTAGAATTGTGATGTGTTTATATGTCCTTTTTGGAATTTGCAAAACACCTTTCTCAGAGAGAGGCTTTACTTTAACCATGTCAATATGGAAGAAAAAGGATTCATATGTATTATGATATCTCTTTAAGAAGGAACATTTTTATTATTGAACTAGTATCACAGATAATAACATAAGTGAACATTATATAAAGCAAACTGTATAAAGTAAACCATTTTTATTAATTTAAAAACCCTTTTGTTTTCTAAATTCTTAAATGAGGCAGAGAGATTTTAGAGATGTTATTAATTATATCATCACAGAAAAATAATTAATTAATTTGCTTAGGAATTTTATATTGGGTCCCATTTATCTCTGGGATTCATACTTGGAATTTAGCCTGTCTCCTGAAATTGTATTTAAACTTGGTCCATGTGTATGTCTTTTTCAGGGAAAGGGTCCACATGTCATCAAATCCTCAAAGAGTTACTTAACTCACTTATTAAGAGAGACAACATCCCCTGCCTAAGAGGTCACCAGTCTCCCAAGCCAGTAATATTAATGCTGCTTAAATAAAAGCCAGGGTTTCCTTTCCCTCTTCCCAAATGTTAGGAGGCAGTGTCTGAAGAGAGAACTGAGCGTTTGGTGGTGATGGTGGTGCAGGTTCTAATAATTATATTAGAAATTACAGTGAATGTACAATATAACATACAATGTATATACACAATTATCTCATGATATATGGTTTTGATACACATTTATATCTATTTGCACATCTCCTCTGGGCAGTGCATATGTAAGGCGAGGCATGGAGATGGATAAGGCATGGGCTCTTTCCTGTAACCACGCAGGGGTATTCATTCCCATCTGATGGTTGAGGAGATGGAGGTTCTGTGATGAAATTGACTATACCTGGTCTTACAGGAAAGTAGTCAAGAGGAGATTCTTGAGTTCTTTATACTGCAATATGCTTTCTGTTGCCTAGTATATAACTATTACCCATACATTTTTACTTATTTCTCTTATATGTGAATTTAAAATGTCATATTTGTTCTGCTTCCATTATTGCAGTTTTGAATGATGATTCATCAGTGCAGTGGCCTATTTTAGCGAACCACAATAGCTTGGGTAGAAAGAAAAAAAAAAGATTCAACATACTCAGGAATGGAAAGCAGCCATCTTTTTATAGCTAAAATTGCAAACATCTGGCAATTACTCTGTTCTACCTCCCTTCAAAAAAAAAGAAGAATCATCCCTTCAACTGCAGCCTGCCGCTGTGTTTAATAAAGGCAGCTATGCAAGCCTCAAGGAGCAATAGGTTTTGATTCAAGGAGGCCATTGCCTAACCCAGTTGGCCAGAGCCTCTTTGGAAAGTACACCATTTAATACTCCCCATATGCTACTGTGTTATATAATGATAATAATAGTAATATGGCAATTAATGGCTGTAGAAAATCCCCTTTTGCTTTCGTGCCCTGGCTCATTTGTGGTGGCTCTTCTGGCAGCTTTTATATTTTGAAGGTTAACTGTTTGGGTCAAGCTTGCCTCTCTCCATCCTCTGGAGCTTTTTGTACTCTTATACAGAAGGTTCAACTACATCAACGCAAGCAACAATTACTGATTTGATTTTATTATAAACTGGCCTAGTAAAATGTTGAAGGAACAAATTGATTTCTTTGAAAACCTGGCAGTGATCATATAGTCAAAAAAAAATCCACCATGGTTATGATTCCTTCATACCCCACCCTTGTTTCTTGTGATAATTGTTTGTGAAACTAGTTCTTCCCTCCCTGGCAAAAGTCAGCTCTGTTGGCAGGGGAAGTGAGAATGGCTGGTGGTTTGCAATAAAGGCTGAGAGTCAGAACTTCTGCATTTTTCTCTTGGGGCCAGTGCCAGCTTTCACTCTGGCCTTGACCAATGTGCTTACCTTTCTATTCCCCATTTACCTTTCTCTTCCTCTGAGCCACTGAAGGGGGATGGTGGACTTTTCCCTTCTCAGGTTCGGTCAACCTTATTACCACTGTTGCCTTTGGCTATAGGGTATTTCGTTGAATAATCATTAGTAATTTTGAAGGGATGGAAAAGATGTAGTATTAAAAAAAAAAAGGTTCAATGGCACAGTAATTTTCAAAAACAGCCCCAAGTACTAAAAATAGGCTGTTTTCTAGTGTTATAGTGTTCGCATATTATGGTACTTGGAAATCATAGACATTCAGTGGGGGCCTTGAGCTTATTTTACATTTGCTTTTATGCCTTTGGTAGATCTGTTTTCAATACCCAAAGCCACAGCTCTACCCTTGATAAAATAATTTTGCTAAGCTGTTTCTCCTGCCAGTCTTCCCAAAATTCCAGTGAATTCTGCAAACATCTCATTAACATAACTGCAGCTTTGGAAGAGGTGAGACTGTGACTGGGGAGTTTCTGGTTTAAAAAATAAATAAATAAAGGGAAGAAAAGGAGCAAGAACTCCAAACAATATGAAATGCATATCTTACTGAGTACAACTTTTCCATGTAGAGCCTGAGAGAGTAATGGTCCCTGGAATCTCAAAATGTGTGTCTCCCTTTCTCTGTCTACATTCAATGTATTACTTACTGTTAGCGCTGACCTTTCTCCTTCATGAACCCATCTTAGAACTTGGACTCTTTTATTACAGCCAATGTTGTTGCCTATTGCCTTTCTCCTTGATGACCCTGCTAAAGTGGAAGAGGTTATGCCACTGTCTTTCTACCATATTTTCCCTTTACTTTGGGGCTTAAAATCTACAAACATTTTAGAAGACAGCCCGCACTGTATTGCAGAGGGCTTTAAATGTCTCTCAGTTGTTCTCTACCCTCATGACATGCAAAAGAATCACCTCGGGAGCTTCTAAAAATACCAAGACTTGGCCTTCACCCTCAGATATCCGAATATAATTGATCTGGGCACCTTTTCTTTTTTTTTAAGATACTTTCGAAGCTTTAGAACCACTGAGGCAGGCCAGTCTCTCTTCTGATATTTGAGTTTCTACTGTCTCTAACAAGGTGTTTTTCAGGCTTTTCTTGAATATTTCTAGTGCAGGAAACTGAAACTGGCCTTTCTATCTTTGGACAGTTCTGAGTTTTTGGAAAGTTCATCTTTATTCTGGTTTGAAATCTGCTTTCATAAAATCAGTGGCCATATCACTTAGTCTTATAAATTTATAATCTCTTGTCATGGAGTTTAGTTAGTACTTAATGTTGTAAGCATGTACCCTCAGGGGGAGAAAATCTGTAACAATCTAATTGCATTGCCCTAGTTGTGATCCAGTTGTCATTAAATGGAACCATTTTTGAGTTATGAATCTCTGGGAAAGGAACGGTGAAGAGCGAACAGAGAAACAAATTAAGCAGGCACTTATTCTAGTGAGGCATCATCAGAGTTACCTTGCCAACTAGCTGATTTGGCGTTAAGAGCAGGAACCAGCCGGAATGCTGGTCACCGTTAAATTCACGGTGCCTAACACAGTTAAGGTGCAGTCAGTGAATATTTACTGAATAAATAATATGTATGAAATTTATGAAGGTGGCTCAAATTAAATATACAAAACTCATAGTTTTAAATGTAACAATAGTTTAGAAAATATAGTGGGAGAAGGTCCCTTTAGCAGAGGGAATAAAGCTTAAAATGCCTAGGCACAAATTTAATAAGAGATAACAGAACTTCTCTAGCCACACAAACAAGAACAAAAACAAAATAACGACCCTCAAGTCCTCCGGAATGACATAAGACTCAGTAGCAATCCCCCTGACGTAGATCTGTCCTCTTAGACAATCTGAAGTTTGCTTTGGCTTTATTATATGGTGGAGGTGGGAGCATATTTTATTTATAGAGTCACTCGTGTTTCTTTTGGATTAAAAGATATTTTCCTATATTCAGGTGAATTGCAAAGAAAAATCCTCTTCCCTATGTGAGCCCTTGGAGCCTTACAAGATAGTGATTTGTCCCTCACCCTATCTTCTTACCCCCCGTCAAGCTGAACAGTTACATTGTAGGGTTTCTAAAGCTTTTAATTATTTTATTATATTTAGCCTATCCTGGATAGCGTCATTTGTCAGGACCCAGAACTGAATTTAATGCTACTGAGTGCAGATAGAAAATGGCAAAATCCTCTAAGAGAATTCCTTTTCCTAAACAAAGGTGCAAGTACCAAGGATTGCCGTTACAATTTCAGCACAGTTTGTCAGGCTTACTTATAGGACTAGTCTATGTGGTATTATTATGGTTGACTTTTTAAAAATTCATGTGTATACTTTTGAAAATACTCTTTTTCCTTCACTATAAATGGAAAAGAATACAAGGTCTTGGGAGGTAGTAAGGTCAACAAATGAATTTAGAACTTTCCTGTGATTAGATTAAGTAGCTAGATTAGGGCAAATAGGATTTATAGTTCAATAAATAAGTTGGAGTTCATGGGACTCAAGCAAGTCTAAATTTTGAGGAAACAAATTGGAAAAGTTAGAGTTCAGAATGAGTAATAGTAAAGGCAAAACTAAGATTATTAAGAAGATTATCAGCATTGCCCATGTAATTGTTTTTGCAATAGCTTTCCCTGGTTTATCTTGTTCATGGGTTCAAGTTGTTTTACAGACCTTTAATTTTTATTCTTTTTATTGTATTTTTCTTAAGGGCAAAGGATAATTTGCTAATTTCCCTCTGCCTATGCCAATAATTTGTTATTCATGTGTTGCAATTACATGCTACCCCCACCTGGTTGTAGCATGCCTAAAACATTGGTTAATTGAAAAAGTGAACATCAAAGCTCATAAAACTCAGCCTATGAGTTAAGGTGATGAAGTGGCAGCATTCATTCCATAGTTATACCTACCTTTGTGATTTACTATCCCATATATTTGTTTAGAATGTAAAGAATTCATAGTTAGAGTAATAGAGGCAGATGACTCAACACCCAGAGACATCTGGAGAGGAGGTACTGGTGAGATTGTCTCCTGAAACTTCTAAGATCTTCCTGTGGCAACCTGACAAGGTAGAGGCATAGTCACAGGCTTCAAACTCAAAGTCACATAGATAAGGCCAAGTTCAATAAAACTGAAAACACTTTTACATCATCACTGATGGCACTGAGCCCTCCAACACCCCCCCCCACCTCAATGTAGATATTTTGGGGGGTTATATAGATTTTATTTGTGCCGATAGTCTCCTTTCAATTCATTTAACCATGTCATAATTAAGTTCTTTTTTTTCTCTCAGGCATCTTAGATTCCAAATAATGTTACTGTTTCAGAGAGCTTCAACCATAGCTCCCTTTAAAGATAGGGCTTTTTGAGGCATCATGTTTTGCGAGTGGTGAATCTATAACATTCCTAAGCAGTGTGTCCCATGCAGTTTGCTCTATATTGGATATAACCCAGATAAAAATTAACCTGTATGAAAATATTGCCAGCTGTAGACTGAAATTGTCATCGGATATTGGTGCCTCTTATCCTGGAAAACAGTATCAGCCTAAGGTTGAAGAAGGAGATATCTTAGGATCTATGCTCACTTTGGGTATTACAAGGAATTTTCCTTCTCTTCAACAGCTGCCAGGACACTTGTTGGTAGTAGATCAGTGCCTTAGTTGGGCATTTGCTGGAAGTAGAGGAAGGGCAAGGCTAGAGTCACAGAGGGAATGCTAGGGCAAAGGCTTGTAGTTAGAAGGTGGGCACCATTCGTGAAGTGGCGTTCAAACATCCTGTTTTGAGAAATAAACTCAACCCTAGTAGCACTTGTTATTTCTTCCCCAGATTATAAAGAACCATGAATCCTAGTTAATAGCTAGGATCTACTGCAAAGTTTGACTTTGTTCTGAATGCAACCTCAGAATTGTGTGGATATTCAATTGAAAGGAGAGAACAAATAACTTGCCAGAATAAAGGAAATTTTACCTTAGCTACACCAAAAAGGAAGCGCCAGCCAATCAAGAAGGCAACCACTGCACATGACAAGAGCTAACCAGAGGGAAGTGTGGTCCAGTGGAAAGGACACTTCCTAGCTACGCACTTACGGCCTATGTACATCACCAAACCACCCGGGGTTGGTTTTCCCAATTGTAAAACAGTGAGATTGAACAATATTATCTCTTCATTTCCTGTTCTAAAATTGTATGAAAATATGATTCAGCTACAGAAATTGCGTAAAATTGGTTACTCCTAAGAGGAGTGGAGTAAAATTGTTCCCATGGAATATCATGCATTTAGTAAGGCCATGAAATGGGCTAAAAGCTCTCCATTCTGTGTGCCCTCCGCATGTTCCTCTGCCACCCGCCTGCATGCCCTCTCAAGTCTTTCATTCTAGGCTAGTATCCTCAAACTTTCTTTTTCCTACACCAGAGCAAGATAGAAATTCATGTTCTTAACTACACATAGTTCATAAAGAAGCTAACATTTTATTTGTGTCTACTATATGGCAGGTCTCTGATATATCATCTTCATATCATTATTTGAAATTTGGTACTAATATTTCAAATGTTCAAATAATGAAATTGAGGCTTAGAGAGATAGTAAATAAGTTGCCTAATGTCTCCTGGCTAATGAATAATGAATCTTTGATTTGAATCCAGCCATCTCTAAATCCAAATTTCATGATCTTTCTGTTGTATTTTATATGCTGACTCCCAAAATCTATACAAGAAATATTTGTTAAATGTGCTCACACTGAGATACAGATATATATCTACCTATATCTGTATATTCATATCCAGCTAGCTAACTAGCTATCAGGAGGGAGGTCTACATCTTTGAGAGTATGCCAAAGTGGAACCTTGCCAGAAGGACTTATATTTTGAATAGAAATCAGAACCTTAAACTGAAGGCATGAGGTTCTAATGATAAAAGTTTGGATATCAGGACATACCAGGAGAGGAATCTGGGGGCCATGATATCTATGGATATATACTAGAGATGATATAGGAACTTGGCCTTGTGGCAAGAAGTGTGGTAAAATAGAAGTTCTTCCCAGTTAACCTCAGGATCAGGAGGAGAGAATGGTTGAATGGCTGGCTACCTGATTCTTCGAGGTAGTATATAGGAAACATAAACTAGGGAAGATAAATTGGATAAAGATTCAGAATATTTGTTACTTCCTTAAACTTATTTATTTAAAAAAAAATCCTAGTCTGTTTTGAGGGTATCAAAACCTTTAGCAAAGAGCCTGTAACCATTTCTTTTTCTTTCTACTGAAATAAAAGCGGGAGGTGGTGGGTGCTGGGGGCGTGGAAAGGAGCCTCCAGAAATGGGAATAAAAGCCTAATCTGAACACTCATTCATTTATTCATTCAGCAAACATCCATTGAGCACCTGGGACATTTAATCCTACACACCCAAGAGCTGTGTAGGATTAGAGGTAAACACCATGGGAACTTTACTTTGGCTATGTATTTGAGCCAAAGAAGGGGAGGCAGGAGGACTCTGGCTAAGAAGCTATTTAAGAGTTTCCTTTCAGCTTTGTCCTTATCCAGGCTGGAGATGCACCCAGAGTATCTTTTGGTCTATTTGGTTACTTGTGAAATTAAAAAGAAATGTATATTAAGAGTAAGGAGATGGCATGGAACTGTTATGGAAATATATTTCAATATGAATATTGGCTGCTGTAATGATGGATACAGTTGATCCATCATGACCACCATTTAAAGGAAGATGGGAAAATCCTTAGACCTTTGTAAAAAAGGACTTTGAAAATCTTGGCCCAGTGGTTGTGAGAGGGTTAAAGAGAGTCCACTGTTTTGTAACCAGGCCCAGTGATCTTGTATGAGACATGTCAGGATGTTGTCTGCATGCCATCTTTGCTGATCACAGTAATCAGGTCATAAGAGAAAGAGAAGTAATAGAGTGTCTCTTAGCAACCAACCCCAGGAGAAAGAGAAAATTACTCAAACCTGGCCATCCAGCCAGGGAAGTAGAAAGAAAAATAGTCTGAAAGACTGCTGAAAGTGCTATGTGGCAGCTCCTATAGGCTGGCTTGGGTCTCTTTTTTTTTTTTTTTAAGGAAAGTAAGAAATAAATAAAGAAACAAACAAACAAATCTCTGAAACAGAAACCTTTCTTTCTTTGCCTTCCTTCCTCTCTCTTGTGGTAATTTGTTTTTTTAAACTTATCTCAGAAAGAGGGAGAAAGAGGCAAAGCGTGGGCAGGGACCAAAGAATCTTTGTCTCCTAAAACAGGAACTTGGTGGTCCCAAGCACGAGACGATGCTGGGCGAGGAAGGTGGTGTCATTTCATTGTGCCCAGTGTTTCCAGATGAGACTGGAAATACTAGAATGCTCCCCAAGGAACAGGAATGCAAAGTCTAGAGGTAGTATTATTAGTTTTATAAGATCTGTTTTTGCCTGCCCTGCTTGTTAACTGTGTAGCAGTCAGCTCTGTAGCTATTAATATTTATCACTACAGACTTTGGCCCAAGGTAGTGACTTCCAAACTTTTTTTTTTGACACAAATGGCAATAAGAAATAGATTTTACATTAATAATTACATACACACATATAGATGTAGGTGAAGATGTGAAAGAAAATTTCACTTCACAGTACATGCTCTTACTTTACATGATACACGTTGATGTTTTCTATTCTATTTCAGTTTTTAAAATACTTTTGGGGATCCATTAATTAGTTGCTTTCTAGAGTCTGAAAAACACTAGTCTCGGGGCAGCATTTGCCTTCCATTTTAATTGTATTAAAATGATGCCAAGCAGCAAGTTCAGCCATGGTGAGGGGTCCTTGGCCAGCATTGTGATGTTCGGAGTTATGGTTATTTAAGCGAAATATTTTCTTGTCATCTGTCAAGTAGATGCATCCTAAGATCTTGGCTTGAAATTTAGGGGAATAAACCTGAGGCTATTCCTCATGGCCTGTCAACAGTTTAGAAGAAGTGCCATAGTGTGGCCGGGAAGTAGGGGATGGGGCTCAGGAGACTTGGTTCCAGCTGGGCACATTCTTTTCTCACTTGGAGCCCCTTACTTAGTGATGGGGTTGCATTAGATAATGTCATAAATTCCTTCTGACTGTGACATCTTGGAATTTGTAGCTGGAAGGGACTCCAGAAATTTTCCAGTCTAATCGCTTTATCTCCAAGATTCAGTTTGAGAAAAAGAACATTGACAGACTCCCTTCTTCCTAAATCTAAGGCTCTGTGTTAGGAAGCAATGTACACAAAAGACTGAAACCTAGTTTCTTACCTCAAATGTCTCGGTCTGGTATAGGAGTAACGATGTGTACACAACTAAGTTCAAAAAGACACAATTTTGGAGTTCCCTGGTGGCCCAGTGGTAGGACTCTGGGCCTTCACTGCTGTGGCCAGGGTTCAGTCCCTGGTTGGGGAGCTGCGATCTAACAAGCTGCACGGCTTGGCAAAAAACAAAAAAACCTACAACTTGTTGAACACTACAGTTAGGGTAGAATTAAAATATAAAAGATCACAAGAAAGGATAAATTAATCTGACTGGGAAGGTAAAGGCTGAAAGCTACATTAGTGTAGGAGGAGGAAGCTTTGGGGCTGGACTTCGAGGGGGAAAAAGATTCATACACGCAGAGATTGATGATAGTAGTCATGCAGGTAGACTAAACGTTGTAAGTAACGGAAGAATGGCATCTTAATTGCCGCCTCTGAGTTGTGTTTTTTGACCTCTCTGAACTCACCAGTATGAGTTCAAGTATGGTGAACCCAGTATGGTGGGCTGATTCCCACCCCCAATCCCACCCTGAAATTTTCTATATTTTATGACTTTTTTTCTTCCCAACTAACATGACCCCTTAATAATGACCCATTGCCCACTACCTAGTGATAAGGTGAAGTTTGATTAAGTAATATCTGTACAGCACTCCCTGCTGCTAAGAGACACATGCTTATGTAAATACAAGGTGTTATTACAAATTTTTTCACCCCTGGGGGTGAGGAAAGTAAATAAGGAAATACAAATTAATACCTATGGTTTTTTCAGAACAAATAATGGTTGAACATTTTTCTTTTTCTTCTTATTTTTTTTTCCCCTTTAGGCAGGACCTTATTTAGTTTGAGCTGATCTTTTAGTAGTTTATAAACCATGGAAATACCCTGCACTATTGGGGATATTGGAAATAACGTTCTCAGTGATGTCACTTTCTGAACGAGACTGGTTTGGTTAAGTCAGTTTAAGGGACTTAAGTGCAAACACCAGAATGAATCTGAGGACTTTGGGTTTGTAACTGTGCTTCCATTTTGTGCCTTTCCTTGAGGAAACACCAGACACTCACATATCTTACTCAACCATCCAATTCTCTGAAGTTTCCTTATTGGTGTAATGAGAGAGAAAGGTGCATTGCCCTCTTGAAGTCCATTGACTGAGCTGCTTTCTCTTCAGAGGCCTCTTCTAGAGCAACTGTCCCATAGATTATACTCCCGATACTTCCTCTGGCCCAAACCTAATGTTAGCAAATTTAGTTAACAGGACTAAATAAAATTCCTTAATATTATGTAGTGTTTTACATTTGAAAAACATTCACAGCCGTTATTTTACGTGATCCTTAGAACTCTTCTTTGATAGGTAAATGGCAGGGGATACTCTTCCTATTTTGTAGATGTCTCAGCTGAAGTATCCAGAGGTGATGTCATCTCGTATGACTCACCTGTAAAATCACGGTACCAAGACCAGAATAATAGGGCTCCTGACTCCTGAGCCAAGGGAGGTCAGGTAGATTGTGGAAGGTCACTGCCGATGTACAATTCAGATGATCTGTTTGAACACTTCTAATTTTAGGTGAGGAAACTGAGGCTGAGAGAAATGGAGTTCTTAGCGTTTTGGAGGTCAGTACACAGAAGCAGGTCTTCAATTCCCTGCTTCAGGGGTTTAACATAGTACCTCACAGATTTATCCTTCTCCAGGTCCCCTGTTCTGATCATAGCGTTGTACAGTGCTCGTATTACTTGAGAAGTAAGTATGTGTGCATTTCACAAATAACTCCTCTTTTTTGTCAACATCTTCTATGTATAATTAGTATTCTTTAAGCACATATTTACTTAGGCCCTAATATTTGTCCAGTAGTATTAATTGCCTTGGGAACAAACAACGACAAAAACTTAAGACCTGGGATTTATATTTGAAATGCTCAAAAGTGCTTTTGGTGAGATTTGAAAAATAATGAGACAATTAGAAAATAATCCAGACTTTAAGTTCAGTAGGAATTTTGAGAAAGAGTGTGTGTTTTTAGGCCTGGATAGTCGAAAGTAGGTGGGTGCTGAAGATTGGATAGATACAGACTGGCTATGGAGTGAGAGATGTGGAGTGGGATGGTGAGGGGTAAGCAGGCAGAATTGGGGTGGAACGGGTGGTCAGCTGAAGAGAGATGTGTGACTACGATGGCAGTAGGAGGTGCCTACACCAGCAGGGAGTTCTGGTTTCCTAGGTGTGGAAGGAATGATCAAAGAGAAGGAAAGGAGAAGACACTGCCAGCCCTCCAGCTTGGAGCATAGAACCATAGTGTGAGTTAAGGATGAAAACTCCTTGGAATTAGGGAGCCTCATCCAGTCATTTACACAGCCACTCACATGCTAATAATTAGGAATTAAGATGATGCTCTTGGTTGTGAGCACCCTTCCTAAGTAGCACTTGAGGCTGCTGATGAATGAGATTTAGGCACGTTGCTGCTTCTGTGGGCTTCAGGCATAGGTGGATCTGGGAGGATATGAGAGCTTCCGTCCCAAAGCGCCTGCATTTGAGTGATGTGCTGAGTAATGCCTGGATTTAATTTTGGGAGTACTTTTGTATCCTTCAGAGGGAAAAGTTCCTGCTTATTAGGATGATTTGTTATGCACTTGAAGTTTTCTAATGTATTTCAATCATATAAATCCTTCTTAAGATATTTTTTTCTTTGTGGACTTTAGGTAAATTTGAAGATTATTGAGATATATTTTAAAATGTGCACATGTGCTTTTTATAAGAATAAGAAAATAAACTCATTTTAAAAATACCCACAATCCTGCTTCCCTAACACATCAACCCAATTTTCTATGTCTTCAGTAACATGGGTCTGTAGTTTTTATAATGTGTAATCAGAAGAGATGTAATTTTGCATTTTTTTTTCATTTAGTGTTATAGAAAAAGAATTTCCGTCATCGTACTTACCAATGGTATTACAGTCCTTGGAGTAGCTATTTCAGAATTTATTCAAATATTGCCATGTCGCCAATCATATGCATTGCTTCCAGTGTTTTCTGTTAGAGAACATAGTAAAGGTCTTCACAGCTACAGCTTTTTAAGGAAAGAGCATGTTGAAGAAATTGGGAACATGTTTATGACCAACTTATTACTGGTTCTTGCCAAAATATCCTTTTTAATTAAATTCCATTCTGCAGTTAGTACAGCAGCTGTGGTGAAATACTTGGGGGCCAGAAAGGATGCTTGGAACTGGTTAGTCGAGAAGGTTTTTATGTGTTTGAGGTGGTGAGCATGGGATGGGCAGGCTATTTCCTTAGCCACACTTATTGAATTTAAATAGGCAATGGAAGCAAATCAACCGCAGGGAGGGAAAGGTGGTCCAACTGGATTGCCTGGATATAATATCCTTTTGGGCTGGCGCATGTGGTCTCATTGTAGTCAGGACGGCAGAGCACAGAAGATCATCGCAAGTGAGTGAGCAGACAGAGGTCAGTTGGCATACGTGACCAGGGTTAGAGCTGTGCAACTGATTCTGCTTCTGTGCAGAGTAATGAAAAACCCCCCTCTTGGACTAAGTGGAGGTAATAATAGTAATGAGAAAAATAGTAAAATTTTCTGAAGTGTATGTTCCAGATACCATTCCAAACATATAAATATACATATATATCTCCTGATTATATATATGTGTGTGTGTATATATATATGTGTGTGTGTGTATATATATATGTGTGTGTGTGTGTATATATATATATATATATATATATATATATACTCATTTAATCCCCATAATAATCTTATGAAATAGTGCTGCCATTCATTACCATTTGTTGAATGTGGAAGCTGAAGCACAGAGGCGTAGAAGATCTTGCTCTTAAGTCGCATAGTTATTAAGTAGCAGAACTAGGCTTTGAACCCAGTCGTGCGGGTCCCAGAACTTGTACACATAGGTCCTACACTATGCTGCCAGGTTATGAGGAAATGAAGCTATGAAGGCATATATGGCATGTCTTTAGAGTAGGACTAAACCCCTTAGGTTTTTAAACCTATTAGATTGACCTAAGATTCCTAGCACTTTCTAAGGCTACAAAACAGAAGTAATCTCCTAACCCTAATAACGATATAACCTGCAAACAACGTGAAGAGATTTAGCCACAACAGTGAGCAGAGATCAAGACATCTATTATAGTTATTATCTCTTTTATGTATTTCTTTGTTTCTTAAGGAATATGAATCTGGAACATAGTAGTAGATGCCCATTAAGTACCTATTAATTTAAGGTTTGAAGGAAGGAATGAATGGATGAATGAATCATTCATTGCATATGTCTGTTTCTCAGAGGTCTAAATCTTGACCTCGGAAGCTTGGTTTAACTGGAATTAACCAAGAGTATGCATGGTCATTTTGCTAAAGCAAAATCTTCGTGTAGAATTAAAAGATAACTCTGCAAACTATGAAAGGATGCTGTTAACTAGTTTCAAAATGTGTTAGTTTGATGTATTGTTAGCTTTTTCTGATAAAGAAAGGGAGCAGTCTCCCCAAAAGTTTAGTGATTAAGTCACTAGCGGTCTTTTCTATTTTGGTGCTTGTGGTAATTGACGTTTCCTGGAAATTTTCCCCCTGTTCTATTAATACTGTCAAAGGGGGTTACGGCCATGACTCACTCCAGGAAGTCAGCCATCATTGGCTTCCTCAGTCTCACCAAACAGCCCCCATGTACGAAATCAACGACTTCTGCAAATGAGTTATATTATAGCTCTCAAGAAAGTTCTAGATAATACAGCTTTTGTGGTTCACTCTGTGCTTCCTGCCATAATGGGGAATAAAACAAGAGTTGATGCTTTGCTTCTTGGTATTCTTCAAATCACTGACCAGGTAGGTCACCAGTGTGGTGTCTCGGTTAAGAGAGCTCCCACCTGCTGTCTAGCAAAAGTCCCTCGGCACTCGTGTTTGCAAAGTTACACCTGGAGACAGGGCTTTAGCAGTCAGGGAACTTGAGTTCATGAACTCCAGTGTGGTCTATACTTCTTAACAGTGTACACCTGACTTCGTGCTTCTGTATTCGTTTATTTGCTCTCTTTTTAACTAACACATTAATTCATTCGACCCCTAATTCCATATTTCTGTGTACTAGACACCGTCCTAAGCACGAGGATACAGTACAGACAGCACGTGTCCTCAGGAACCTTCCAGTCTACTTACTGTGAACTGTATTACTGAATTACCCCAGGAAGCAAACTCAGAGAATACATAGTCCATAGGCTTATCTTAAAGGAATCAAGCCCCAGACGTTTGTAAAGTTGTGAAGAATAAGGTTATTCATGTTAATTCTGTAATTCTTTTCAGCCTAGAATTCATCTCATCTGCTGCGCACATACCCCTTACGTCCGCCCTGCCCGTGTACCCATAAATAGCAAGATGGAACTTAACTGTGCATTTCTTATGGTACTTAAAGTTTTCTACCTTGAATTATAGTAATTTATGTTCATGTCTCAGCTTTGCTGCAGATTCTTTGGGTTGAAGCAGTCTATGACTCATCTCTGGGTCAAGGATGTCTCCCTTTTGACTTTTCCCCTCCCCAACCTGTCCTGGCCTCCTAGCACAGTTCCAGATAAATGGTACTGTTCAGTATGTTTGGTCAATGCTGACTGTGTGATCTTCACTGTGTGATCAGTGAACTTCTCTGAGTCTCAGTGTTCTCTCCTGTAAAAAAAAAAAGAGGACAATTATTCCTACTTCTAGGGTTTTGTGAAGGTTGGGTATTGTACTGAAAGTTCTTTTAACAGTGTCTGGCATTTAGTAAGCATTTACTACATGTTATCATTAATAAATGATTTTATTGCTGCTTGGGAAGTGCTAACATTTCTTTCTAGGATTTTCTTGCGGTTCTTTATGATTGATAGAGAAGAGACATGCAGTCTAGGATTTTACGTCAGCCTTCTTTATATAGGAAACTAGATGTAAATATGCTGTTTCAGTTGTATACGTCTCGTATTCTTCTATGATTGCTGACAAAACGTTGGGTAAAAATTATGCTACCGTTTCTCCTCGATGTCAATTCATGGTATCATTAAAGTCTCAGAATTTTTCCAGATACTTATTGCTGGCAACAATTTTACAAGAGGTTATGTTGATTGGTACCATCATCCTGTAGTGCAGCTTGACCTTTGGGGTTTGACTCAGGTCCTTGGGTCTTTGTCCTTTGTTTATCCTGGCTGTGAGCAGAGGAGTCAGGTAGAAAGACTTTGATACCCTCTTACCTCCCTCTCCCATTTCCTGCTGGCAGAGAAAGGTATTGTAAAGAAGAGCAGCAGAGCGACTGAAAAATTGCTATGATGAAAAAACTGTGTAGCATAATGCAAAATCCAACTGTATACATAATATATATATGAATTTATGTGTATATATATGAATATATGTATATATTTTGTATGGTTATATATATATATATATCGGACTTTTGGGTTGACAGTTCTGTGTGCACATGATATGCACTTTTCAAAATGTGTTTATACTCCACTGTCGTTGAATCCTTGCACATCAACCCTGTGTAGTAGTCACAGCAGAATTTATGGTCTCCATTTTACAGATGGGGAAGTTCAGAGTCAATAGTTGATGTGTTCTAGAGCAAGGGCTGAACAGATTTTCAGAGTCCTGAGGCAGGTATAATCTTTCACCATGTTGTATATCGGTATATCAGAAGACAATTTAGAAGCACAGATATAGGATGGAGTTGAACATTTACTTCTTCTCTTGTAATGTTGCTTAAGTTCCTAATACAAATAAAACTGAAGTGAAGCTGCATTTGTCATCATTTAAGGCCTTTCATACTCCTCTTCTCGTTTCTATCACAGTCGCCTCTGTCTGTGTTTTGATAACCGGTCCCTGGAAGTTTCAGTGTTAGAGCTGAATGGATCTTTTCAAATCCTCCTAAATTTTTCCATTGCAGTACTTACCACAGTTTTAATTTCATAATTATTTGATCACTGCTCAGACTCAACTGTAAACTCCAAGGGGGCACCATTGCATCTTAGGGGTCTGGGCACAATGGGTGGCAGGCAATAGGTGCTTAGTAAATAACTGTTTAATGAATGAATGAATGGATAAATGATTAAGCAAGATGGTTACACACTTCTTGAGTCCAGAATGTCAGTGTTACAAGGAGCCTTTTAAGTATTTGAATTCAACTTAATAAAATATTACTAAAAACCTCTATTCCAAGCACTGACATAGATGCTTTGCGGTTTGTATTGAGAAACAAGACATGGTTTCCACCCTCAAAAAGTAATAATTTATGGGGTGGGGGGAGGCATTTAAAATATGTGAAATGAATTCTAGCAGGGCTCTGGGCAAAGCCTATTGTGAACAGCAGAGAGAGGTAAGATATTTTTTCTGATCGGGGACATTGGGCAAGGCTTCCTGGAGATGTATTTCGTCTGGATCTTGGAAAGTAGATTTTTTTTGTGAATGGGAGCAATGTTAGAAAGAACAGTATATTCAGCGAATGGATCATGAGGATGAATCACCGGGTCATAACAGAGAGACAGTGGGAATTGTGATCACTGATGTCAGGGCTCAGAGTGACTCTGCAAAGTTAAATGTGTTCATTATTTCTCCTTATCCATCAATTATTGTGTTTCTCTAACCCCTGTCTTAACTATCCATGCCACCATTCTCCCTTACTCTTCTCTCCCTCTGTCTTTCTTGCCAGAATCTGACACTTAGATTGTTCATATATTAACGTGACAGGTAGGCACCCAGGGCAGCCCCACACTTTCTATCACTCATAGCACGAGGCCAAGTGAGTTGCTTCCTGAAGTAGGTTTCTTTGGCTTTTCTTGCTTAGACTATTTTGTGGCTATGGCTTCAGTTCATACTTTCACTGTGGAGAGTTTCCCAAACTTAAGCTCTGTGAATACATTTTTTTTTTTTTAATATAAGCCCCATTTTTAATAGAAACTGCTCCACCAAGATGCCTAGTGTTTTTCATGGTTGTATGTCAGACCGAGGTGTTTTGTCTGGAGGATGTCACCTGGCTTTACAAAGCAGCGGAGCATCTGGGTAAACATGAGCAGCTCTCCCGGGCTCCCAGGGCCTCCTCACTTAACAACACATTGCAGGGGTTTATGTGTCTGTTTGTAAAACCATTTTGGGGATGGCAAAAAGCATTCTAAGAAAGACACTTTTTTTTCCTTCTTTCTGTTTCAAAGGCAGGATGGAGGCAGATGGACAAGTCGTGAAAGCATGTTTGTGATCTGTCCTCTCAGAACTCGATTTTCACTACTTGAACTTGACTTTCCGTGCTTTTACGACCGATGCACTTATACACAAAGGGACACATAATGCTTGCTAAAAGTAGAAGCCATTTCCATACTTGGGCTCCATTTACTGGTTCATTCATTTACCACTGTCCCAACAACAGAAATGGCAATCCCTGTTTGTTTTTGAAAATAATGTAAGCAAAGCGAAAGAGTAGAAGGCAGGTTCTTGCCGGTGCTGTAATTCAGTGCAGCCTTGTATATAAAAATAAAGTACTGGCCTGCCTTTGAGGCCTGGCTTTATCAGTTGCAGGCTCTGTGACATGGGAGAGGTCACTTAGCCTACTGAACTCAGTTTCCTGATATATCAAATGGGCGTAAACAGTATGTTTCGAACGTTCAGTGCAGTTCAGATGGTAGTTGTGTGCAGAAGTGAATTGTAAATTTCAAGTGCTGAACGAGTATGAAGGGGCTGTTATTTTTTCACCCCCTGGCTAAGGAGAAGATGGGAGCATGAGTCTATGTACCTTTCTCTGCTATTTTGACTTCAGCAACACAGAGAGCGTCAGAACTTTTGCTGACATTCCTAATTAGCAATGCTGAATCTCAGCGTTGTATCAATCCTCCCAGATCCTTAAGATGGAAACTAGTGTTCCTGTTATAGCTCTACCATGTGCATGACAGGAAAGAATCGTGTTGCCATCAGAACCTTAATTTATCAGTCTTACTGACTTAAATTCGCCTGCTTAAGATGATTCATTAACAAAGTATTTTTTTCAAGCCTTAGCTTTTTCTCCAGGGAACAAAAGGAAATGGCTCACACCAGCACTTCTAATAAGCTCTCATTCAGCAAAGGATGGTATGCCCTTAATTTTGTCAGCATGTGTATAAAGAATGTACAGTGCCTAATTTTCAAATACGCCTTTAAATCTGTCTCAAACCTGTTCAGAATCTGTGTTTTTCCTCTCTTCATTAAAATGTTCCAACCTGGAAATTTCGTCCTTGGAAATTCAGACATTTTTTCACTTCTTTTGAAGAGAACAATGAAAGATTTCAATATTTTAAGCTACAGGGATGACACATTTTCAGCCTCTACAGCATTGATACGGTTGGGCTGTTTTCTTCTTCAAATAATACAAATAATCCATTTGTATCTATGTGTGTTTGAGTTTGTATCTCTGCATGTATATTTTGAAAAGAAAGTGGAGTAGAGGTACATTTTGAGACACTAAGACACAATTGTGGACGAAATTGTCATATCGCTTTAGCTATGCATCTCAATACTAAACTTGAAAATCAAAAGGTTGTTGTCTGCTTCTCTGATTACATATTAACTAGGAAAACATATCTGTTATACCTGAATGAGATGGTTCTCAGGATTTTGTGAAGGAAAAGATGCAAGCATAAATTCATTATATAGAAGACAGAAGACGCTAATTCACTCACTTGTTCATTCATTCATTTTTGTCAAGCATCGAGAGCTCAGATGTGCCAGGTGCTGTTTTAGGACTGGGAATAAGCAATGACCAAAGTCCTTGCCCTCCTGGATTTTATGCTGTAAAAGGGGGAGGATAGACTATACAGAAATAAGTGTATAATGGCTCAAGTGGTGAAAATCTCTCTCACACACACACGTATCAGTGTGTTATACATCAGTGTAAGAAGATAAAGAATTCCCCAGTCATTTGTGATATAGAATAGATGTAATGATTTGCCATCAGTCCCATCATCCTTAAAGGCCTCTCTTCTTATACTGAATGATTTCCTTTGGTCCTTTCATGTCCCATCTCGTGGGGGGTGGAGTTGTCTGCCACTTCTGCACCTAATGCTTTCAGTTTTCAGTAAAAACAACTTTCTCATACTCTGCTCCAAGGCAGCTGTCTTGCACGTGTGTTTTGTGCTTAATAATCTCAGGAGAGTCCTGTCCACAGTACTTACCTTAAAAAGGCTTGTGGGGCACCACTGAAATGACTAGAATCAGCTCTCTTGTGTAAGCACACCGGGACCATCTCATCACTTGAAGTGGGCCTGTAGGTTTGGCTTCCCTTCTGCTACTCAAATCTCACCTGGCCTTTAAACCAGTGAAAGTAGCAGGTGGTGTTTGGCTTTTAGTTTTTCTGAAATGTGTCTCTTTCTGCTGCTCTCCAGGCTCTGTGCCAGTGGCCTGTCAGGGCCAACACTTCATGAAATGCACCATAGATCATTTCAGCTCTTTCTTTGTAAAAGCGTCTTTGTGACCTGTTGGTTACTGTGAATGACATTTAACTTCTCTGCCTTAGTCACTCCTAAGGTGACTGCTTTTATAGTGTGTCTGAAATTTTCTGCGGGTTTTCTTTTTCTTTTTGTTGTTTGTTATTTGTTTTCTAATAATCTAGCCCCACTCTACTTTTCTAACCTCATTTCCCTGAGCTTTCCTAATTTTTTACTGACTGATGAAAATACTGAGCTTATTCCAAAACTTGTCGGCCTTTCTTGGTGCCTTGCATTCCTTGTCATCTCTAAGTCCCAGCTCTCCTTCTCCTTCTTCAAAAGCCTTTGCTTGCTAACATTTATGTTTTCAAAATGACAATGAGGTAGAGTTGTCCAGAGTTGGATTGGACAATTTATATTTCTCATTTTTACATTTCCTCTATGCCCTTTTTAGCCCTAATTCTCATTTCTAAGCTTTCTAGACATGTCCTATTTGCCACAGAACTGCTGAACTGCTGTTTTCACAGTTGTTTTCTAAACTGCAGATGCTGGTGACCACATGACTATTGGAGGACAAGAAGGTGTCTCTCCTTTGGCTGTTGGCCTTAAAGAGGCTTTCTGAGGCGTGAAAGCATGGAAACTTCAGAAAGCCTGAAGTGCCTTTGTGGTCTGAGTGGTCTAACTTTTTGATTCTTTTGGGTCAAGAACTTTAGAAAGTCTTGAGGAAAACCTGGAAGATCATCGGGGCTGTCAACCCTGCCTTTACCTCAGAATCAGGAACAGAGCTTTTATGACCTACAAGTACCAGGGCTTCCCCCCACCGCCCCCCCCCACCGAGATTCTGATTTAACTGTTCTGCAGTGGGCTTGTGCATCAGTACTTTATAAAAGTTTCTCATATTATTCTGGGAAACTTGGTTTGAGAATCACTGAGTTCATCTCACCACCTGATTTTACAAGGAGAAAGGTGACTTGCCCAGGCTCCCATAGCAGTATGACCATGGAGTAGGGACAAGAACATCTGTCTCCTGATCTACAGTAGGCACTGTTCCCACTGCACTTACTGCCCTTGACTCTCATTTGGTGAGGGCCAGGTTGTCTCCTCTGCGCCTGGGTGGTGGGGAGAATTCCCGAGCTTCCATCACACAGGAGAGTAGACAGGAGGGTGGGTGTTCAATGCTCCAACTCATCAGCGTTATCAACAGGGAGCGTTTGCAGGTGGTTGACTCAGGATGTTAAGGGGAATCTGGATAACTGGGTGTGTATAGATTCCCAAGGAGGGGATCATAGGATTTAGCTTTAGGGCTTGATACTTCAAAATGTGCGATGTGTTCCTAAGAGGTATTTGTGGTATATCGTAAAGATATCATATTTGTTGAGAAATATCTTGGGTTCAAGTTCTGATTCTGGCTTTGTGTGGTCTGGGAACTTGGGAAAACTCTGTTTCTTTTGAGCTCTCTTTCCCCCTGTCTTTATAATGGAGATAATTTTCCCTTCTTCCTGGGTTTTAGGCAGTTTCCTCACGATGACATACGTGAAAGCTGACACAGGATACTGAATAAGTGTTAATTGATTTGGAAGTAAGGCAGGTCTATCTAATATTTGCTGCAGCAATGGAGACAGGACTAAGTGTGTGGCCAAATCACAAGGGTGATTTCTGTCAGTCTTGCTTAGGATGTTCACTGGGATTTAGGTGGCAGACCGTGGACAAGTCTCACCCGTGAAACACGCATGGCACATGGTGCCAGTGGGAGGAAACAGGCGCAGTGCCTGTAAGGCAACAAAATCTCCTCCAACATTTGTATCACAGATGCATTTTGCACTATTCCTTAGTATACCTGAGGCTTTTTCTGCTCATAAAGATCTTAGGGAGCCCTAGAATCATGCCTTCCTGAAAAAGCTTGGAAGTTAACTAGTTCAGCCTCCCATCCAGGACTTGCATCCTGGATTAATGTTTGCATAGACTCTGCTTGCACATCCAAGGTGATAAGTGATTCATGACTCCCTGGAGCCTGTTTATTTGTTGGGTGAATCATATGCTGGAAATATGTTTCTTATACTGGATTCTGTCTTCTCAAGTCTTTTGCCTTCTGAGATAACACAAAGCAAGTCTGATCTCTTTTCCACTTGAGGGCCTTTCTTAGTTAAATGCTTTAAGGTAGCAAGAAACAGAAACCAACTCGTACAAGCCAAGTGAAGGTTGGTTTGCTCTATGTTAGAAAATTCAAGAGAGGTCGAAAGCCATGAAGGTGGGAGCCACAGTAGCTCTGGGGTCCTCGGAAACTAGAGTTTCAAGATTTTCACTCTATTGCACCTCCATCCCACGAGTCCATGTACATCTCTGCTCTTTCCTCCTTTAGACTGAGTTAACTGTATGACTCCAAGGATGGTGAATTTCCACAATTGGTTCTTGAAGAGCCTCTTTCTTATTTTTGTCTTTTTTTTTTTTTTTAATTTTTTCTTTGCCTCATCCTTTATCCTATTTCCCTTCCACCCCGTAGATTCCTGCTTTAATGTGTTTGGAATAGTCCTTATATATGCATGAGTCTTTACAAATATATAGCATTTTAATTTACCTAATAATAATGCCTAATGTTTATCATCTGTTTCCCACTTGCTAAGCTCAGTTCCAAGTCCTTTACGTGTGTTAACTTCAGTAATTCTCACAATAAACTCTGATGCAGGGACTATTATCTTACTTGTTTTATAGATTAGAAAACAGCACAGAGAAGGTAGCTTTCCCAAGGTCACATGGATGGCAAGCTAGTAGCAGGGCCAGGATTCAAACCCCACGTAGTCTGACTCTGCACATCTCCCTCTTGGCTAGTTTGCTCTTGTGCCCATAGATCGTGGTACTGTGCTGTAGACCCAGTCCTATTTCTTATCTTTTTTGCTGTTATTGTGGCTCAGCATAGTCTTTTTTTGCTCCCCAAATTAAGTAGTATTTTTATTAATTGTAATACATAGATAACATTCATAGAGGGTTTAGGTTTTATCAGACATTATTCGTATGGGTTAGATTGTTCACTTTGAATACCGCTAAAATATTGGTATTAATTTTTTTAACAGATGAGAAAAAATTGCCAACACTTCAAAACTGGGAAGCTTGTATGAGTTATATTTAATCGTACATACAAATAACGCTCAGTGAGCATATAATGGTTAGGACCCTTGCAGTATCTCTGATATACAGTCTTGCCCCCAGAATGGGAACTACTGCTCCACTATTACTAATGGGTTAAACAGTTATATTAATTTGCATTTGACTGTATGATCAGCGTTGTCTTTTAAAGATATATTTACACTGCTGCCCCTCAAGGAGGTTTACTGCTTCTGCCACTGCAGGGCATTCCAGAGTATGTATCTACTGCATTTCATGGATTCATTTTCCTCAGATATTTTCCTTTCATATACCTCAAAGCTGCCTCCGATTCCCTGCTCCCACAGACCTGTGACCTGTGTTGAACATCTCTGTACAAGTGTTCTCAAGGATTGGCAGAACTTAGCTCAGCTTTGTGGCTAGGAGTAGAGTGCTTGGTCCCAGTATGTTTTCATACTCAATTTCACTAGATTCTGCCAAATTTTTTTTACTTGTAGGCTGCACCGGGGTCCATTTCCCCCAGTAAAACATTAGAATTCTTGTTGTCTCCAACACACAATATCATGTGACTTTATACGTTTTACTAATATGATGGGTGTAGAGTGGTAACTTCTAGTTTCTGCTTCTGTTGTACACATAATAAACAGACTTGTTCTCTCAAAACTACCAGGGTGACAGGTTTGTTTCACAATGGCAAGGTGTCCATTTCTGGTCAAATAGATCTCTAGGACTGTGGTCATGAGAGGCAAATTGCCAGCAGGGCTCGTGGGTAGGAACAGATTCTCTGAGGAAGTGGTGTTATCAAGGCAGACTGTTCTACTGATGTTACTGAGGGGTCCTTATTTCATTCCTCTATTTTTTTCCAAAATTTATTGAGTGACATCCACATCTTAGGAACTTTTTCAGGTAGCTGGGAACACAATTGGGGACAAAATAGATATGACCTTTGGTTTCTTGGAACCTGTAGTTTAGTTGGGGGGATAGCTGTTAATCAAGCACTCATGTCAACTTGAACCATGACCAGTGCTATGAAGAGGAAGCAGAAGCAGTTCTGGTATATAATGGGGGTAGTTGACATACTTATATTTATTTGATGCAAGTGTGTGGGGATGCTGTACGTCAGGAAAGTTAAAGGATAAGGTGAAGCGCTGAGGAAGAATATTCAGACAGAAAGAATAACCTGTGCAGGGACCCAGAAGCAAGAAGGAATCTGGTATCTTCAATGAAGGGAAGAACGAGTGTTGTTTTGAAGGCTTTTATTCATTTATTTAACACACTTTTGTTGAGTGCTTACTATAGTCCAGAATATGGCAGTGAACAAGACATAGCACTGAGGAGTGAGTGAGATGAACTTGGGAAGACAGGCAAGGGGTTCTTTCCTGCACTTCTCTCCCTTGATTTTTCTCTAATTCAAGCAGCCCATGTTCCAGTGATCTTTTGTTTGTTTTTTAATAATTTGGTTTCAGATCTCTTTTAACCTTCTGTTTACCTTTATCGGAAGATGGTACAGTTTGTCTGAGACCCTCTTCATCAGGGGCCTGTAGGATTTGAAATCTTACTATCACGAGGAGGTGCATTCTTGTTAAGTTTCCTTGCTGTTATCAGCAAATATCACTTCTTATTTTTCTTCTTTTGCCATAAGCCCAGCAATGTATCAAAAGTATGTGTTGTTCAAGGGCACATAGTTTGTTTGTGTGGAGCTGCTATAAAAATAGATAGCGGGGGGGCTTCCCTGGTGGTACAGTGGTTGCGCGTCCGCCTGCCGATGCAGGGGAACCGGGTTCGCGCCCCGG